>NW_021639847.1:694088-698866 GCF_002087225.1 Trypanosoma theileri
AAAACCATTGGTTAATACTTCTTCAGATGCTATTGGTAATTTACCATCACCACCAGCTGGATTACCGCCACCGCCACCACCTCCACCAAAACCATAATCAACTATGAAATGACAACCGATAATATTGTGAACCTCATATGAAGTGGTGTGATTTTTTTTTTTTTATTTCTTGTAATGGTGACGGAAAACGAGCTTTTTAACACATTAGTTGAATATACATGTTTTATTTTTCCCACACCTTCTCTTTTATTACCTTTTCCTCTTAATAGAAAGGTAGTTTTCCATGAGGCGGTTGGTTTACTTCAAACGGTATAGTCAGAGTTACTTTATGTTTAAAGAATATTAGTCTCTATGTGGTTGTTTCAAATAAGTGTTTCTCAATTGAGGGTTTTTGACCTTCAGATTCCTGAAAACACTTCACTGGACAAATGTACTCTAATTTGTCGGCTTTTATTTGATGGCAAAGTGGTAAACCTTGCGGTTTCTCAAGTTTCGCAAATTATACAAGAAAAGGAGTCCGTCCGATTTAGGTACCGTTTGCGAGTCTCTACAGTGGAAGAACTCGTTGTTTCACTTAGTCAACGGACTGCTGTGTTTCAGGTTCTTCTTCTTAATGGATCTTGGAGGCCTACTAGTGCAGATGCCAATAGGGAAAATGAATATTGTATTGGTTTCGCTGCGACGAGTCTGTTACGTTTAGCGCAGAGTGAATGTGCCCATTACGAATTTCACTTGATGGCACCTACTCACTATGATAGTAGTAGTATGAGTTGTGCTGCTAATGGTGGCACATCTAGAGGTCGTATGACTGTTAAAATCTTCATGGAACAATTAGCAGAGATTCGACTGCAGCCCATAGAACTAGAAGGAATTGGCCTCAAAGACGGTATCTATGGACTGCGGTGTCGACTCTTCTCCGCTTCTTCTGAGTTGTTATCATCATCAACCTCATCGAATCATTCTTTCTCCTACGGTAACACTTCCGGCGGTGCCGTGGCGGTGTCAGGAACTGCCAGATGGAATGATGCTGCACTGATACCATCCGCTGTTGTTTTTATTGGAACTCGTCGTGCACTCGTTATGCAGTTGTTGCAATTAACAGTATTACAACTACATCGCAATGGCACAGAAACACCTATTGTGTCCTTTACACTTCGACTGACAGAATTGCAGGAACAGCTGGTAGACACATTTCTTAATCTACCATTTGAACTGCGGAGTAATGAGGTACCGATAACACTTCGTGGTGTTTTGCAGTTTAGGGATTTGCCTGTGTTTGCTCTCAAAGTGCGCCAGATGTCAACAGCTGAGCGTAAAGTAAAAAGTCTGAGAGATGAGAGTGGAAAGGATCACAGTACGCCAATGTTGAGTTTAAATTCATTACAAAAGCCATCGTCTGAAAGTAAATGTAATTTAAATCAAACAACGAAATCCATAGTTCCGTTAGAGTCTGATGTACTCTTGGCTAAAAATAGCTTGGCAAAATTAAGTAATCAAGAAAATGTATACTTTCCACAGGAAGGAAGCATAAATAATAATACCAATTCCCAAAAACAAAATGGTGATAATGACATTAGTAAGGGGAAATATGAAAACCCTCTTCCTTCTGGTGTAGATCATGCTATGGGAAAGGATGAAGATTTGTTAGGGACAGTACAAGAAAAAGAGGATGATGAAAACATGAAGAAGCCCTCGGACGCTATTCTTTCTACAGATTGCTGTGAAGATACACAAAAGAATCTGGAACCAATCATTCCTTTACCCCCACGTGATAAAACATTAATTTTGAAAAGATTGTCTAATATTCACAACGCTGGAGATGGTAAAAAACATGAGACATACAGAAGTAATAACGTAAGCACCTCTTACACTCTACGTGAAATCAAGGGAATGAAAAATGATCTCTTAAGAAGTGAGGAACAACGTATTCAATATGAATTGTCTCGCACAGACATGCATATTGCTATTCTTTCAATGTCTTTGAGGGACGTTCATGCATCTCCACTCATCACTAGACGTGCTTTTCATCTGCAGAGGAATATATTGGAACAAAAATTAGAGCATCTCAACAATGCGGAGGCGTCTCTCCTGCAACTCACAGATACCATTGCAAAACGTATGCAGTTCTGTCGGAAAATGCAATGTGAATCAATGGAGGAGTTGTTCAGAGCTCGAAAGCAATTAAAAGCATATGCAATGCTTTTATTGAATTTGGAGGAATTCGTACAAACAGAGCTTCTCGCGGATGAAAAGTCTTAACTCCGCTAACTAAACACAACTAATGTTACAATGATGTGTACCAAATGTAAATGGGAATAGGGACTGGTGAAAATGCCGAAAAGTTTTATGTTTCTCTGTTTATGTGAGTGATTGAGTGAGTCAGTGTGTGTGTGTGTGTGTAAGTAGACAAAATGATGTATTGGATCCTTTGTAGCGAACGTCACTACTTCTGAAATATTATAAATAAATATTCACACAGTAAAAGAAGAAAAAAAAAGATAAGAATGTTTGTTTACCTTGGTTCTTTTTTTTTTTTGATTGTTTTTTTATTGTGGTATCCGATGCACATTTATTTCCCCCTCTTTTCTCTTTTGTATTATGTACAAACACACACACATAGAGAGAGAGAGAGAGAGATAGAAAGGAATTCGGTTCGTGCTACTAGGGCGTTAATAAACGAACAGTCCCTTTTATCCTTTTTTTTTTATATGTTTTCCTCCTGAAGGACAAAAAAAAGAAAGAAAAAAAAAACATCAATTATTATATTTATTAGTGTATAAAGAGAAAAATGCCTTTAGATCACCTCACTAAGGTGGTGCGTCTCTTCCGAAAACAGTGGAAGAACGGAAATAATGCCGATGGCGTTGATATTGATATGACTGAACACACTTCCTCCTCTGTTTCTTTTGGACAGACGTCCTCCACGACGGCGGGAGTTTCGGCGTCTTTACCGGCAGATCCCGCCCATGTGGATTCAGTGGGAACCGTCTCTCCACCAACAGAAGAGGCACCACTCGTGCGGCCAAAAGAGGCTCTTTCACATGCCAAACGTGGATTTGTAATGGCATTTGAAAACGTTAGTTTTGAAGGACGAATATCGTTTTTTCGAAAACCCCGACTTATTTTGCAAAATGTTTCTGGATATCTTCTTCCAGGTACCATTACGGTAGTAATGTCTAGTAATACATTTTGTTCACGTAAAATGCTTGAAGTATTGTCTGGCGTAGAGGATAAAACAACTGGATCTGTTATGGCGAATGGACTTCCCGTTGTATCCACCGCTTTTCGTAGACGTGTCGCTCTTATTACTTCTATTGATGTATGTACACGAGATGCAACAGTTCGTAGTAATCTTTTATTTTCTGTGCAAATGCGTGTAGCTACACGTGAAGCCGAACGTTTAGTGCGAGAAGTAGCGGAAACTGTACAACTTCATCAACTACTTGATGTTAAAACGGAACGATTAAGTTTACCTCAGCTCTATCAACTTGCAATAGGTATGGAACTAGTACGACATCCAAAATTATTAGCGTTAGATAGTCCAACACGTAATTTTTCCTCTGGTGAAACTCATGAATTTGTATCTTTTCTTCAACAACTTGTTTCTCGTAATGGACGACTTGTGGTTCTATCGGCCACAGATGTTACTCGTGCACTTTATGAAGCTGCAGATAATTTTATTATATTAGGACCACAAGGGCAATTAATTTATTCTGGTCCAAAATCATATGTGAATAAATTTTTTAGCGAACATATTGAAATGTATGAGGAAAATGGTGATTCACTTGGTGAGATGTTAGTGATGTTAGATGAAAAGAATGAATCTACACGAGTGGCAGCTGCTTTTGCAAATAGTACAGTACATCGTCGTATTATAAATCAAGTGGAAGAACACCGTAAGAGTATTGCATCCAATAGTTTTGAACCTATTTCTCGTGAAGCTTCACCATCACCGAATTATTTTAGAAAATGGGTTTTATTAACTTTTTATATCTGTCGACGTGCAACTATTGGAAATCGAAATATAGTTATAGCATGGGCTATTCTACTTTTTCTTTTTTTCTTAATGGCATCCTTAATAGCTGAATCAGGGAGTGATCAAAATGCTATGCAGAATAAGAGAGGAGTAATTTTTTTTCTTCTTTCATGTTCGTTACAGGCAAATATTGTTTTAGTGGATGCAGAAGTACGAGAGTTTTTTTCAGGTGTTCATTTACGGAATAATAACTATTTTGATACTACTCAATATTTTACAGCTACAGTACTTCGTCTTATTTTACCACGTGCTTTATTTGCATTTCTTGGTGCCTCGTGTACACTTTTCATATTATCATCACCTTTCTCTTTGGTGTTAACTATGGGTTTAATGAGTCTTGCTCATGCTTCCTTGACGTTGTTTCTTGTTTATTGGCATCCAGTAGAGCACGATTTGTGGCTTGTGCAAAATTTATATTATGGTTACTGCATAATATTAAGTGGATTTCTTATTTGTTTACCTACCGTACCAAAATTATTTTCAGCGCTCTCATTACTGCGGTATGGTTATGGTGGTGTAGTGGCATCCGAGCTTCGACATAACCCTTACTCCTGTGATGCTAATGCTAGCACTTCTTATTGTTATACAGGGGATCAATATTTGGAAATGGAGGGATTTACCCATGATAGTTGGGGGAAGTCATCACTAATTCTCTTTATTATTTCAGTGATACTACTCTCACTGGTTGCCTTGACTATGAAGTTTTTTTGATTCTATTTTTTTTTTTTTTTTTTTTTTTTTT
>NW_021639847.1:699341-716657 GCF_002087225.1 Trypanosoma theileri
TTTTTTTTTTATCCTTTAAAAACAATACTGTATTGTATAAGTTTAATTTAGTTTTCTAACAGGTTAAAAAGGAAAGGAAAATGGGCGATCGCGAGTTATCCGAGTCTGAAAAGGCGATTGAGCGCTATAAGGTAAAGAAGCTCATTCAAATGCTGGAGTCTGCCCGTGGTATGGGAACCAGTGTGATCAGTATTTACATGACTCCAAAGGAGCAAATCTCTGGCATGGTAACAAAGCTGAATAATGAGTATGGTACGGCCTCTAATATTAAGTCCCATACGAATAAATTAAGTGTACAGAGTGCTATTACAGCCTCTCTTGGACGTCTCAAACAATACAATCGTCTTCCACCTAATGGTCTTCTTTTATACTGTGGTACGGTTCTCACGGCGGATAATAAAGAGAAGAAGCTTACACTTGATATTGAACCCTTTAAGCCTGTCAGCCGCAGTCTGTACCTTTGCGATAACAAGTTCCACACAGAGGAGCTACGCCGCATGCTGGAGTCAGATGAAAAGTTTGGTTTTATTGTAGTGGATGGCAGCGGCACCACCTACGCCACTCTCTGTGGGAGTGTAAAAGAAAAACTAGGCTCCTTCACCGTTGAGCTCCCCAAGAAACACGGTCGTGGTGGTCAAAGTAAAAACCGTTTCGCCCGTATCCGTATGGAGCGACGCCACAATTATCTCCGCAAAGTCGCTGAAGGCGCCACGCAACTTTTCATTACAAACGACCGCCCCAACGTTGTGGGTCTCGTGCTCGCCGGCTCTGCGGAGTTTAAGGAGGTGTTGTACCAGTCCGACCTCTTCGACCCGCGGCTGAAGGAGGTGGTGGTGAAGGTCGTCGACGTGGCCCACCCCGGCGATGTGGGACTCAACCAGGCGATCGATCTCGCCGCCGACGCCCTCACGGGGGTGAAACTCGTGCAGGAGAAGAAACTCCTGCAGGGGTTCTTTGATCAGATCGCCTGCGATACACAGTTGTATTGCTTTGGAGTGGGCGACACCATGCGTTGTCTGGAGGCCGGCGCCGTGGAGACCCTCATCGTGTTTGAGGACTTGGATTTGTTGCGATACACCATAGCGAAGAACCGGGGAACAGAGGAGGAGGAGGTGACGGTGCACATCATGACAGAGGCAGAGGCAGAAAAGGCAAATATTCACGTACATGAGGCTGGCAAAGCACAGAATGAAATTGAATCCGAGAACTTTGTGGATTGGCTCGCAACGAACTACCAGAAATTCGGTTGCACACTGGAACTGGTGACAAACCGTAGTCAAGAGGGAACACAGTTTGTACGTGGATTTGGTGGTATTGGAGGAGTTCTGCGGTATAAACTCGACCTGATGGCACTGCGTGATTCAGAAAAGAAGGAAGAAGAAGAAGAGCGCATCGCTGCAAATAACGAAGACTACGACTTTGATGATGACTTCATGTAAGGGTGTATGTTTTTGTTCTCCTTTTTTTTTTTTCTTCTTGTTGTTTCCTGTTCTTTTTGCTTCTACTTTTTGTTTTTGTTTTTTTCTTCTTACTTACACACACAGTCTCTCTCAATCTCTATCTCTTTCCAATTCTACATCTGAGCTTGCTTCTTGTGTGCTGTTGTTTTATTATTATTACTATTATTATTATTATTCTGCCCATGTGCCAGTGCGCTTGTGTGTGTGTGTGTATGTGGATGGAGTGCGAGAGAAGTTGAGAGTGAGATATCTAAACTTTAACAGTTTCTATATTATATATATATATATATATATATTGTATGGGTAGTGTAAAGAAAAAGAAAAAGAATAAGGAAACACCAAAGAAAAAAAACAAGAAATGACCAGAGTAATAAATTAAATTTAAAAAAAGAAAAGAATATGAATAATACGTAAGTATTCAGAAATGCAATCCTGCAATACGTTGTTGAAGGAGAGAAATTATTCGGTGATGTGTAACTGCATGTCATATCAAATGATTGGGAAGAGAGATATATTTATTGTGTAAGTGCATGCTTTTTCACTCCCCTTCTCTCCCCCTGTCTCTCTCTCTCTCTCTCTCAAATTTTTTTTTTTTCTTTCCGTTTCTTTATTTCTTTCATTATTGTTGTTATTAAGGACGGGAAGTGTGTTTTTTTTTTTTGTTTCGCTTAATCGTATCTCTTGTAGACAAAAACAAAATATGAATAGTATTTATCGGTACCTTGGAGAAGTATGAGTCCCATTGTCATTGTGAAGACCGTCATGAATGATGATATTCACATCACAAGAGTGAATGGAAAGCGAAGATATGGTCCTTCTTGCCATTCTACAAAAATAGTTGGACACTGTTAATACAAGAGACACATAAGGAGATGGATAAAAGAGAAGAAAAAGGAAATCCTTCAGTTATTTCCTTTGCTTTTTTTTTTCCTCTATTCCCATTCCTTTTTTCTTAATATGTGTGTATGTGTTCGTATATATGTATATGTGGATGTCTCCACTTAAGGGAGAGTGGTTTTCGTTCTCTGTTTCTCTCTTGCGTCTTTTCTCTTTACATTCACATAATTGTGTACAATACGATGAGAGTTAAGAGACACTCAGTTGCAGTAAAGTAAAGTGATTTAGTAATAAATAAAAATATAATAATAATTCCATAAAAGAAAAAAAAATAGTAATAATAATAACTTCTACTTGTGCTGTATACATTCCTCTGATAAATATTTCTTTGATTTTCTTCTTCTTATTTCTAGTCGGTTACTCTTCAGCCCCTCAAACAAGCAAATAAAAAGAAAGAGAGAAAGAAATAGATGTACCAACAAGAGACATGCTTTAGTGCCGCTAACACTCCTTTATTCGCCCAAATATTTGGTTCGTCAAGTACTACAGCCACACCGAGAGAAACTCCATATATTGACAACTATGCACATCCTCGAAATAAATCTCGCAATCAAACTTCTTCTTCTCCAACACATAGAGTTGTAAGAGAAAATAATCCTGCTCTAGCTATCTTTCCCTCTACTATTATTACTACTACGACTACTACTAGTAGTGATAATAGTACTTCTGTTGCAGCTGGGGATCGCTGTAAAGAAGAAGAAGTCTCACATCCTGCCGTTCACGACGGTGATGTCTCTATACATGAGAATACATGTGATAAGATAGATGCCGATAGTGTTGAGGAGAGTACATTGCATACTTCTAAGCAACCCGCTTTACCGTTTAGAGAAGTTATGCGGGAACTTGAACGTCGTTTTGGGGAACAAATGGAAGTTCATCGTGGTCTTAATACGGCTATGCGACAATTAGATCTTCTTAAAGGTGAGATATCTCTTTATCAATCAGAGCAGCGAACAACACAACTGGCATTGATGATACAACAATCAACTCGTACATCTTTTCAAGACGCAGCGAGTGCGAATGCTGCTATCGCTGCAGCTACTGCTACTGCTAATGCTATTAGTACTAATACTACTAATATTGGTACTCTGCAAAGGAATCAAACCACAAACAATACAACATCAAATACTACTACTAATTCTAATGCTAATGCTAATGCTAAAGCTACTACTAGTACTAGTACTAGTAGTAGTGCTGCGACGACTTCACCCTTTTTGCAGCAAGTGTTAGAGTCTTATGCGAGAGAGCGTGCTGGTGCAAAGCATGGAATAACTGTACAATCACCACCAAAGATTGAAAAACCACAAAAACCTCCTATAGAGGTGATTCGTCCACCGGAGGAACCGAAACCATATAAACGTGTATATTTTGTACCAGTGGAAAAACAACAAGATAGTGTGAGTGAGAGTACCTTCTCCGATAGAAAATATAGTACTAATACCTTTTCAAGTTCCTCAAGTTCTTTTCCTCCTCCAGCTGTTGCTTCTGTAAGTACTACAGAGATGTCGTATACCGATAGTTTCGAGAGCAGCGGTGGTGTATCTACAGATATCTCTGTATCGCTTGCATCTCAAAACAGCAGTAGAATTTCATCATCTATAATAAGCAGCAGCAGCAGCAGCAGCAGCCGTAGTAGTAATAGTAGTAATAGTAATAGTAGTATGTTGTCTTCCACTTCCTCTATTACGGACCTGACAGAAACGGTGGCACCGTCTTCTACAGTAAAAGGAATGAGTGTGATACGTACACAGCAGAAAACTGGTCATGTTGATGTTGATGATGCGCCGCTGTTGGCTGGACTGCGAGAGTTTCACCGTGCGTGTAATAGTGCCAATCGTCTTCTGCAGATGGTGCTTGGATCTAACGGAGATGTGAGGAAGTATTGGAGAAAGGGAGATGTTGATAAGAGATCCGATACTGGATCTTCTGTAAAACAACAAAGATTGATGGATAAGGTTAAGAATGATGGAACGGGAAAGGAAAAAGATGATGATATGAATAATGATAATGATGATGGTGATGCATGGTTAATTTCTTTACAACGTGATGTTGCTGATGTTCGTAAACTTCGTAGTTTCGTAAATCACTTGCGTAATAATATAAAGGCAATGGATTATCAATCTAAACTCCAAAAGGCACGACAGAGTTTATTACGAAAAGCTCAACGCCTCGCCAAAGCACGAAGACGAATGCAGCGTGAAAAGTCTACATTATCTGATGTTATGGATGATATTGCAGATCTTATTCAGAGTGATTCTATTAAAGGAAATGGTAGTGATGTGATAGATGATGTGGCAACTGTTGCTTCTCTTAGTTGGGGAAGTCAAATAGACTCTGTGGAGGATGTTATTGATGATGATATTGATAATGTTTATGATGCTGTGGATGATTCAAATGATGATATAATTATGGATGAAGTTAGTAATGTGATGGAGAGATCTGATATAATAGATGATGAAGTTTTGGATGAACTGCAAGAACCAATGACTGCAGGTGGTGGTGGTGATGATGATGATAGTAATAATGTGGAAGATATTATGAGTGAATTCCCTAGTGGCATGAACTTATCACGTGCTGAAAGTGAATTTGCTAATATTCTTGCAGAGGCAAGTGATATTAATGACATAATAGAAGATGAAGTTCCCCTTCCAAGTAATAGTGTCTCTGTTGTAGAAGAAGAAGATATCATCATCCCCTCCTCTGATTCCCCTTCTGCGGCTGATGTTATTTCTACAGATGATGAAATCATAGAGGAAGACGGCGGTGTTGTTCACACTTCCGCTGTTGAAAGTGTGAGTGAAGAAGAGATTCCCACCTCCTTCACAGAAGTGATGGACTCACAAGATGCGGATGTCTCTTCAGTGTTTCCCGCTTCTACGGCAAGTGAGAAATGTGAGATGAGGCCCGCGTATCAAACAATAGAGGCGGCAATATGTGATGAGAGCGACTCCGCAGAAAGTGCTCTTTCAGCATTAGAGAGTGAAATAGAGAAAACAAGGAAAAGACGTACAATGGCACTATCAAATGTACATCCGCAAACCTTTACAGCACTTTACTCTCCCGCTGCAGTTCCAAATAATAATAATAATAATAATAATAACAGTGAGGATAATGACATGGATAATGTGAGTGAATCCTATGAGGATGCGGAAGTACATACAAGAAAAACTGGTAGTACAACTACAGTGGAGGAAAGAAAACACTCATATATTACTGAAGGTGAGAAGGAAGATCACGTATCACTGCCAGTAGTGGTGGAAGAGACATCGCGAAAGAATATTCTCTTATCAACATCTCCTACAGATAAACGTCTTTCTGCTTCAGTAAATGAAACTCTCCTTGGTGTGACTCCAGCAACAGATAAGAACACAGATGTGAAAATGTATGCAGCTGATGATCTCTTATCTCAGTTGGAGTGGAAAGAGCGACAATTGGCTCTCTTCCGAGAATTACGACTAACAAGTGAGGCTAATGATATGGGTGATAAACCAATTCCTGATGAAAATGAAATACCTCTTAAGGAACGATCTGAATATCACTGGGGAATGGTGGAAACATTACTACAGTGCCGCTTTGGCTCTGCAGCAGAAGTGGTATCAAGTGGAGATGATATCTTTAGCTATGATGAAATTAGTTATTCTGATTCCAGTGAGTATGATGATTACGATGATGATGATGATAGGGAGGATAGTGATGATTCTATCCGAGAGACTTTTTCACATGATGGTGATCATAACAAAGATAACCGAACTAATGTACTACAGAGCATGTAGTTAAATTTGCAATTCTTTTTTTTTCTGCTTTTCTGGGAATCATCTGTTGTTATTTATCCTTTTTTTTTTTGTTTTCTCTCTTCCCATAGATGGATCCTTATATAAACATAGAACGTTCTGTACGTATATACTTTTCTCTCTCTCTCTCTCTCTCTGCGTGTGTATATATACACATCATGTAGGGTTATTTACTTTTGAACGTACCACCTTATATATATTTATTTATTAATTTATTCTCTGAGTATATATATCCTTCTTTTCTTTTTACTCATTTATTACTTGTTTACTCCTCTTTTTCTTGTTGCTATTCCACTTCTCACTAATAAGCGGCGGCGCACCCACGCAGAGCCAACGCAAGAAAAAGAAAGAAAGAGGAAAACAAAGATAAATTTTACAAAAAGAACAATAGCAACAATAACAACAATAACAACTAATAATAAAAATAATAATGGGGAAACCCAAGTGGAAACGTGACCGCTCCGCATTTCTAGATGAGGATTGTGGTCAAAATGCCCTTCAACTCGCAGCACGCGGCAGTACTATTATTGTGGAGATATTGCGACTCTCTGCACACATACCGTTGGAGTTTATTCGCCCTACAGAAACGGAGTACGCTGCTATTATTACGGACTTTAGTTACTTTAAAGCACAGGATGAGTTTGAAAAGAAAATTCAGAATTCTGCTGAACTTTTACATAAGGATGAAGTCTTTTCTACAACTCATATGGAACTTCTTGATCGTTTCTTTAAACTTTTTCGTGGTGTTTATGGATATGTAATGGAACTAAACCGATTTATCGAAGAGATACGTGAAGGGATGTATATTTCACAAACGTTGGAGTCTATTTTAGTAAATCTTGATGGTAAACAACTTCTTTGTGAAATTTTTCACTTATATGGTGTAATGTTACTATTATTAGATCACAAAATTGGAGGTAAAACACGAGAAAATCTTCTTGTGAGTTACATTCGATATAAAGGAGCAGGAGAACCAAATATGGTGGAAGTAACAAATTTATGTCGTGCGACTGGATATGAATATGGACAAGCAATACCCGAATGTTATCCAGTATCATATTTTAATCGTATTCCTGTGGATAAGGAAGTTATTGGTATGATTATTGGACGTATTCGATCTGATGATATTTATCAAATGGCATATAATTATCCTGCCCCAGAGCATCGAAGTGCAGCTTTAGCATTACAAGGGGCAGCATTATATGTATTGTTATTTTTTAGACCAGAAATATTACATCATGAAGGTCCAGTTATGCGTGAAATTGTTGATAAACATTTTGCAGATAATTGGGTAATTAATTACTATATGGGATTTACAGTAGATCTTACGATTGCTTGGAAAGATTTTAAAGCGGCAAGTGCTGCTATAAGTGGAACCGTTGCTTTGGAAAATGTTTCTTATCATCTACAGCGGATGTGTAGTAGTATCTCTACTCTTAATACTTCTATAGAAGAAGTTCTTAGAGAAGGTGTTTTAACAGAACAGTATGTTTTGGATAATATTCACTCCCTTTTATTACCTCGTATACGTGAAGCTAATGTGGTACTTCGTTGGTTTATTTTACATACTACTTGGAGTGGAGCTTCAACTCCAATGATTGAGAAATATCGTCGTAGTTATGAAATTATAAAATCTGCTATTACAAATGATGATATTATTACACTTCTCTTACGTACAGCACAATTAGAATTTACCCTTCGAGCTATGTTTACATCACTTTTAAAAGAAAAACGTATGAAATGGGAATCTTCACGTGAAGAAGGGGCAATAAAAATGTCAAAGTTAGCGACATTTTTCTCTGGTGAACATGTACTTAGTGATAATGTACGAGATACACAGTTAGAAGCATGGTTTACTGAAATTTCAGATCGTATTAATGGACTAGAATATAAAGATAGTATTACAGCAAGTAGAAAAATTCAAAAATTAATGAAAGCTCTTGAAAATGTTCAAGAATTTCATCAAATTGATAGTAATTTACAAGTTGTTCAGTTTGTTCAAGAAACACATTTTCTATTGCGTCAAATGATACGTTATATCAATATTGAAAATAAAGTATTAATTACGATTGCTACGGTAGGAGATTTATCCTATGCATGGGAACTTATGGCTACTTATGGTTACTTTGTTCAAGGAATTCAAAAGAAAATTAAACAAAATCCTGAATTAGCAGTTCAAATGCGTGCGGTATTTGTAAAACTTGCATCTTTATTAGAATTACCATGTAATCGTATTGATCAAGGAGCCCAAAATGATTCTCGTCTTTTAGCCGCTCTTGAAAGTACATCTGAATATTATTCTAGTGAATTAGTGGCATTTGCACGTCGTGTTCTTCATGTAATTCCAACATCTATTTTTCACGTACTTCGACATATTATGACTATATTAACAAATGGATTAATAGAATGTCCAACAAAATTACCTCGAAAAGAATTAAAAAATGAAAGTCAATTAGAAATAAGACAAAAACTTTCTGCTTTTACTGCAGATATTGCCAAATATGCAAGTGGTATATTAGCTATGGAAAGTACACTTGTAGGAGTCATTCAAGTAGATTCTAAACAATTATTGGAAGATGGAATTCGAAGAGAACTTGTACAACAAATTACACATGAGTTACATCAATCATTACTATTTGATCGAAAAATTCCTCCTTCAGCAAAATTATTTGATGAAGAATTGGCTCAACTTGCCCGAAAATTAAATGGTATTCGTGCTTCCTTTGAGTATATTCAAGATTATGTTAATGTTCATGGACTTCGTATATGGTTAGAAGAATTTTCTCGTATTGTTAATTTTAATATTGAAATGGAATGCAATGCTTTTATGCAGAAAAAATTATATCCATGGAAGTCACAATATCAATCCGATAGTATTCCTATTCCTTACTTTAAACCTATGAAAGAAACTTCAGTGTATAGTTTTCTTGGAAGAATAGTACAACATTTACTCGCAATGACAAATCCAGCACGATCTATTTATATGTCAGCCTTTGGATCATGGTATGAACGAGATTCATTGGAGGAAATTGTTGGTACACGTACCTTTACAAGTATTTGTAATGCCATTGGATCTATGGGTCTTAGTGCTTTGGATAGACTCTTTTGTTTTATACTCGCGAAAGAATTGCAACTGGTGTTAAAATCTATTCGTGCTTCTGTTGAACATGTGGAAGAAACTGTTACCCAAATAGCTGAAGAATTATGTCCTGTTAGTGATACACCACCAAAAGCTGTGCAAACATACAAAAAATTAATAGAAATACTGAATGCTACTACTACTAATACTAATACTAATACTACTGTGGATGATGATAATGTTGGTAATAGTAATAGTGGTGGTAATCATTTTTCAGAAGTGACAGATATTTTAGTACGTGTAGGGCGTATTCAAATCATGCGCAGTATGATTGCTAATGAATTACGTTCATTTTGTAAACTAAGTAGTGGTTCTCTTTTTGCTGCACTTTCTACGGCGAATGAGGCACTGTTAACAGATCTTCATAATCATTATCATGACCCGGATAAACATCCAATGCCTGGTGATGTTATTGCAGTCATATCACCATTTCTTGATTCTGTTGGTATTAGTGATGCCAATACCAAAGTATTTGTAACACCTAAACCAATTCCCGTTATCGTATTTTTTCTACTTTCATTAACATTACGAAACTTACCGCGTATGCATTATGATGAACGTTTCGCATCCACCACACCTGCTCAAACACGAGAAAACATTGACCCAGAAGCTTTTGTACGGGGTCTCTCACTCTTGTTAAAGCAGTTTCACTCCGACCAATTGGTACTCTTTATGAGTCATCTTTCCCAGGCTGTTCGAGTACGTGTCTGCGCTTTTGAGAACTCCAAGTCAAACTCATCCCGTAAGGTTGATGAAATATTACCTGTAGAGGCGGAAACACTTACACATATTATTCACGGGTTGGCAGCATCATCCGGGGTTTCTGTTTTGGATTTACACCGTACATTGCCAGCCACACTCTGTGGACCATTCCGTCTCTTTACACAACGGAAAAAGAAGTAATGATTGGAGGGGGTGCTATCATGGTGATTTTCTCTCACTTGCTTTTCTGTTCTTTTTTTTTTGTTTTTTACCCCGTATGTTTCTATTCCTCTTTGTGAGGATTTTCCCCTATTTATTTTCTGTGAATGATCTCGTAGTATGAGAATTTATCGTTGCGCTGCATTTCCAAAAAAAAAAAATTATTCTTTTTCTTCTTATTTTTGTTCTTGTTGTTTTGTTTATATTTTATCTCTTCGGTATGCTTGTTTTGTGATCTTTTTTACATCTGAAGTTTCTCAACTCATCTATTTTTTTTTTTTTTTTTTTGCCTTTCTTTGAGGAAGTCTCTCACACCCTTCCCTTTTTCCTTCTTATAACCACTCACACACGTATATACTACGCAACAGGAGTGAAAGAAAAGGAAAATAGTAAGGATATTGCAAATACAGAAAAAGAAAGAAAGAAAAACTAAGTGTTTTTTTATTTTTTACATTTTTTTTTTTTTTTACAAATGATAAGGAGTACAGAACTTGAAGTGCAAGTGGAGGAGGCGCGGCTTAAATTACAGGATCTTAAACGCCAACTTCGTGAAAAACGAGCCAGAGAAGCATTGGAGGAGGCATCAGATGAGAACAATGTTAGTAAGAGTTATTACTCCGATAGCAGAGATAGTAGTACAGATGGCAGCCATAATGATGATGATGATGATGATGATGATATCAGAAATGGAAGTAGTGGTAACGGAGTTCATAAAGGTGAAGAAGAACTTCCTCCATTTATTTCTGCTGCTAAATCACTTACAAAGGAAGAAATAGAACGTTTCTCACGTCAAATGTTGGTAGAAGGCATTGGTGCTGAGGGAATGGAGCGGATTCGCAAGGGTCGTGTGTTGCTATTGGGAGCTGGTGGATTAGGTAGTACTGTGTCGCTTTTTCTTGCTGCTGCTGGTATAGGGACATTGCGCGTTGTGGACTTTGACAGGGTGGAACGGAGTAATTTGCACCGACAAGTTATACACCCAGATCGTAGAGTTGGATATTTAAAGGTAGATAGTGTCTACTGGTCCTGCCAGGAGCTGAATTCAGGTACTATTGTAGAAGTGAAATCCGTACGACTTGACGCTAGCAATGCTGAAGAGCTGATGAAAGGTTATGATGTTGTGGTGGACGGTAGTGACAATGTTGCGGCTCGTTATGTAGTTAACGATGCGGCGATGCGGCAGGGTATTCCTCTTGTGAGTGGTAGTGCGATGCGATGGGATGGACAGTTGTCGGTGTACGGTTACGGCGATGGTCCGTGTTATCGTTGTCTCTTCCCTGTTCCCCCGCCAGTGGCTGCGGTGGGAAGTTGTAATGATACCGGTGTGATGGGGCCAGTGCCCGGCTGTATTGGATGTCTGCAGGCGCTGGAAACACTGAAGATACTCGCAGGCGCCGGGGAAGTACTCGCAGGCCGAATGCTCCTCTTTGATGGACTACGGGCAAACATGAGAGTAGTGCAACTGAGACGCAGACGAGAGAATTGCATTGCATGTGGGAAAAAAGAAGAAAATAATAAAACGTTATTGGAACTTGCAGCAGAGCGACCAGAGTATGATTTGGTTTCATGCGGTTTGACTGCTGCGATTCAAGCTAAACTTCCTAATGAGGCACGTATCACACCACGTGAGTTTTATGCCAAACTGCGATCTGTGAAGTTTTCTGCCCCGGACTCTCTTGTATTAGATGTACGCACGAAAGAACAGTACGATATGGCACACCTCCCTGGTGCACTCTCATTACCACTCTTGCAACTGCAGAAATGGCATCGTGATGGTGTTCTTCGCGATGCCTGGATGCAGTTCGTCCAAGAACATTCTGTTGGTAATGTTGATTGCAAAAATGTCTATGTTGTGTGTCGCAGAGGTGTTTCTTCCGTTGCTGCAGTCCAAATCCTTCTTACACTATATCAAGAAAAAGAAGAAGAAAAAGAAAAAAATGAGGACCATATCAATAGTGACTGTAAAGGAAACAATAATGATGTTGATGATGGTTCAAAAAAAACTTCCTTGAAGGGACAGTTTCGTTTTATAAACGTAGACGGTGGGCTAAATAGGTACCACTACGAATCGAATAAAAAATTTCCTCTTTACTAAGTGGGAATACGCGAGAGTTTTTCTATTATTATTCTTAATCTCTGTGTGCGTGTGTGTGATAATGGCTTTACTTTGAAGGTGTTCTTCATAGTAGTCTCTAAAACTGCTTCTACATCTTTATATTGCAAACTCCTCTTAGCGAAAGCAACTGTTTGTATGTTTTTTTTTTTTTTGTTGTTGTTGTTGTTTATGCTCTAATTATCATCTGCATGAATTCTTTTATTATTTTTTTTCTTCCTATTATTATTTTTCTTTTCCTTTCCTTTCTTCATTTTATATTTAAAGAGTTCAGGGAAGGACGTAGATGCATAAAATGAGTACACATGACCCTCAGTTATCCAAATTATCGTCATTAGATGATTATTTAAGCTCACCTGTGTCACCACCACCACCCCCAGATGATGATAATGATAATGATAATAATGACAGCAACAAGGGAAGTATGAGGAGTAGAGGGAGGAATGATCCTGATAGAAAGACACCATCCATGTTTAGTGTTGATTCTATCAGTGAAGCTGGGCGGTCACAAACAGTTATCAGCACCACCGTGCGGCAGCCTGTTGCAAGGCCGGGAATCTCTGCTAGATCACCAACAAACGTTTTCTCATCAGCTAATGAGATGCGGCAATATCAAATCCCAAGAGCAGCCGCAAGTGCCACCACAACAGTACCAACGATGAGTACTACCATTAACTCTCGCCGGCAGCAGTCGTTGGGAGGTTCGTTAGATGATCTTCCATCACTCCCATCTGCTGCTGCTAGTCGTGTAGTACGGGGGGCAACCCCTGTTGTTAGCGGCGGTGGTCGTCGCGATGGACCACATGCGGGAATAACACTAGAAGACGTGAAGAACGCTGTTGAACGGAGGAGACGGCAGTGTCGTTCTGCAAACTCCACACTTCACAATTCCTCTGAGGTGGTGTTTGGGAGCTCCCAAGAATGTGCCAATGGGGAACAACTGGTTGACGAAAAATCAGAAGATATGTACAATCTTGTACGGTGCCCGGAGGTAGGACGTGGTGTTAATGAATTTGTGGCTTCTTTTTTATCTGCGAATGGATACCACGGAGCTCTGGAATTATTTAAAAAACGTCTTCCTCTGGCTGAGCAACAACTCCAGAGTTGTCTACACCATCATAATCACCACCAACAGAAGCAGCAGCAGCAGCAGCAAAAACAGGATGAGAAACAACAGATATCTTGGGGTAAGAAAAACATTACGTCCGTAAAACCTGAGGATAAAAATGATACCATGGTGTCTTCTCCGATGTATGCCTTTACGAATGATGATCTCTTGCTTTTCGTGATGGATTCTGTGAGACAACAACAAATGCTTGATGATAGGCTTCCATGGCGGGAAATCAATTGCAGGAGTAAAGATTATAGACTAGAACCTTTAGAACATCATCAACCATATCAAAATGAAGTTACAGGAACTGAGGGAAATGTAGGTAACAATCAACAGATAGACAGTAGAGCCGTTGGTGGTTCCCTAGATCTTCTTATAGAAGTGCTTGTTCTTGTTGAAACTGATACCCCTTTTACAATAGGAATGCCTATATTCAATTATACTAACATTTTTATTTTACTCTCTTCTTTATTTGTTATGCCTGAAGTACTTATTGTGAGACTTATTCGGCTTTTTCGTCATATCCAACAACAACTTCCTTTGGATGATAGTCGTTGCGTGTATCTACAGCGTCGTATTTTACAGTTTATAATCGCATATTGTAAGTTTAACGAAGCTGATATTACCTACACTCTCCTTGAACGACTTGAGAGTTTTTTACAGAGTTATAGTACCCCACAAGCAATGAACCAGTTTACATTTGAATCTTTAAGCACAACCTGGAGTAGTACACCATTTTTACCATCTACTAGTAAATTACCGAGTGTATATTCTACAGTGGCTGTAGAAGTTTCACTTCGCTTTAACGAGTTATCAGTGTTTATTAAAGATTTATTAAAGAAAAAATACGTTTTAGTTCAAAATAATTCCATCACTCCTAATAATACTACTAATTGGCAAAGTAAATTAGTAACAGCAATTAAACCGTTAGGTACACTTTTATCTGGAGCAAGTAACGGTAAAAATAATAGTAATGAAACACAGATGGAAGGAAAAACATTTTTACTATGTGACACAATTTTATCAAAAATTGGAAATTATACCGAAATTGTATTCACAAAAGTAAATGTTGAGACTCTCGCAAATCAAATGTGTCTTCTTACATTTCGTTTATTCGCTAATATTCACTTGCGAGAGTTGCTGAATAATGCATGGTGTGATGAGATCATGCGTCTTAGTGTACCGTATCACCTATCACGTTTTATCGATTATTTTTCTCATTTGCAACAGTGGATAACAGTACTTATTGTAAGTCCCAAACGGTGGTCTGAATGTCAATCTGCCATGCAACAAGGTGTGCATTTCTGTCGTCTTCTATATGAAAAACAAAACTACGAGGCAGCAGCTGCAGTCTTGGCTGGACTACAGGACCCAGCGGTTTGTACACTCGAAGAGTTATACCGCCAGTACTTTAACCGTCCCATGCTGGATAGAAAAACGCAAGATATATTCTCTACACTACAGGATTCTATGGACCCATTTGCTTCTTCTGAGAGTCCCTCATCACTGCGATCCATCAGCAGTCGCATAAGTGCCGGTAATATGGAGGCACCGATGATACCACTTATCGCACCCATCCTCGGTGTGCTTTTCCGCACAGAGGAGTCAAAAGGAAAAACTGTAGAGGTTAGTGGAAGAGACAGAATTCCTATTATAAATTGGAGCAAAATAGTGGCACTTGCCAAAACAGTATTTATCTGGCTTCGCTGCCAAAACACACCATACAATTACACCCTAGATCACAAACTACAGTTTTATCTTTGGCAAATGTCAGGTCACCAGTATTTTAATAGAACTATAACAAATCTTGCAAAACAGGAACGAGTTGAGTAAAGTTAAATGGAAAAAAAAGTCTATAAAAACATTATCGGAAAAAAAAAAATGCAAAAAAAACAATCGAAACAATGATGATAGAACAAAACGTTTCTTGACTTTTGAACAGAACTATAATGAATTCTCTTTTTTTTTCCTTTATTCCTTTTAATAAATGAGAACAGCTTGGTAGGTAGCGAAATAAGAAACTAACCTGTTTTTTTTTTCTTTTTCTTGGTAAGAACATAGTAATGAGTCGTCCGTACAGCAAGCAAAGAGGTGGAGGTCGTGGGAACTATGATCGTGGCCCCGGACAGAGGAATGACAACCAAGGGAATGGGCGTGGGGGCCGCTGGCAAGGACGCGGTGGCTACAACAACAACAACAACAACAACAAGAATGGTGGAGGAGGAGGTGGTGGTGGTGGTGGTGTGGCGACTTCTGTCATGACGACGCTGTTGGATCTCCTCTTCCAGAAGTCGTCAAACACCATCTTCGACCCGAGCTCCGGTATGCTGAATCTCTCCAGCTTCCATGAATCACCGGACCTTGCCAGTGTGCAGCGCAGCGTAGACTTCAACAGTGTAGCATTTTGTAAGAGCCTGGTGGATGTGATAAAGAACAAGATTGGCACATCACTGCGTATTCTCGCGCTTAACAACAACAGCATACGGAAATTGACGGCGTTTCTAGCGGCACTGGAGGAGGCCGATGTGCACCGCGGCATAACGGCGATTTCGGCTACGGGGAACCAAGTCTCAGACCTCACGTTTCTTGGTCCGCTGAAGAAGTACGAGAGTCTTGGGGAGTTGCTGCTGGAGGGAAACCCCGTTGCGAAACGCGGTGACTACAAGACACAGGTGCTCAAGTGCCTGCCGAAGCTCATGATGCTTGACGGCCAATTGATTGACCGTGCCCTCCTGCGGTTGCCCAACCCAGTTCCGTCCACTCTCAACGATATGCAGGTAAACGTACTGCGTTTTCTTGAGACTGGTGTGTTCGCCGCTGCTGCTGCGGGCAACTACGATGCACTTGTTAACATGTACGGCCCAACGGCGGTGTGCAGCGTGAGCCGTGCGGAGGAGCCCATCCCGCGACACCTGCCGCTCGACGCGGCACACAACTGCCAGGCACTGAGCGGACCCCAGCGAAACATCATGACCAACGACTTTGTCCTCCTGCGCAAGCACGTCCAGTGGCGAAACCTTCACAGTGACGTGCACTCGCTGCGCCACGTCGCCATTGGGCGTGCCAAGGCCTCGCTGGCAATCCAGTCCATTGGCGGTGGCACCAAGAAGTTCATCACCGTGTCGCACGAGCTCAACGGAAACGCCAGTGTGGTGTTCCTCTCGCAGAACATGAAGGTTCCTACATGTGTTGTGACGATCCACGGCAGACTCTTTTGGCACTGGTCCCCAAAGAATAGCGACGGCACCGACGTATTTACGAAGGCGGAGGCACCATTCTTTGCCTGCTTCTTTGACCGCACCATGACGCTGCTGCTAGACAGTACCGGTAGCACATGGACCATCCAAAACGATATGGTTTTTCTGCGCCCTGATCGCACACTGGTGCGTGGGGATGGCACTGCGAGCTCTCCGCTATTCTTCGCGAATGAGGCGTCGAGGGTGGAGACGATGCGCCGCCGCTTCATGCCGAAGGCCTCCCCGGAGGTCATGCGTGTTGTGATTGAGCGCCTTGGCAGCGATGCAGATGTTCAGGCGTTCATCATGGGCCACCTCGCGACGTTGCCAGAGCAGCGTGTCGCACAGGCAATGACAGACTGCGAGGCTATGGCGTCTATCCTTGCTGGGTGATGACACCTGCATTGTAGAAGTACGTAAGTTTAATGAGACCTCATTGTGGAGATGCTCAGCCCTCTAATATATATATATATGTATCTCTGCGTATATCACTCCGTCTTACTCTCACTATTTTTCTTGTTCCTCTTAGTCATCTTAAGAAGGTGGGTGAGGGGAGGGGGTAATCCGAAAAAGGGTTGCCTCCTCTAGTACTTTTCTGAAGTGCCGCTGCGTACCGCCAGGGTCAGCGTTTGCAGAAGACTCTGATGA
>NW_021639847.1:717987-730756 GCF_002087225.1 Trypanosoma theileri
GTCAATTATTTGCTTTGTTTTAGTTATAAGGGATAATAGTTTACTGAATGACACCGTATTTTTCGAGAACTAGCCGTTGTGTTCTCCTAAGAGTGTAGTTGGAATCCTTTTCTTTGCAAACAAAAGGATAGCAATGGAGTTTCATGTTGTTCTGTTGCCTTAATTGACGTCATATGGCTATTGCTTATTTATTGGTGGATCTCTGATCTCTTTCACCAAGTAGATGTTCTACTGTGGTTTTACGCATTAAAGTGCATTTTTGGATTATTTGTACTTCTGAACTGTACAGCGGTAGTGACCCCGCTTTCAGCAAAAGAAAAAAATGATGATTTTCTCCCTTTGCTGTAAATTTTATTTTGAAATTCATTTTATGTTATGATATTAAATATAAGGTTTTTTGGTGAGTTTATGGTTTCCCGTATTTTTCCCTTCTCCTTTCAAAGAATTTAGTAAGGGATTTGATATGGATCCTATGGGAAGACGAAATGCCCGAATCTCAGTTCTGTTTTGGCGATTGACTCTTGTTGCATTGGTTCTATTCTTGACTTTTTTCATATTGGTGGATTTGACTGGAGATGTGCCAAGGTTGTTTCAGACGAATACGAATGTAGCGACAAGTGGGGAAACTACTGAATTTGCAAAACGTTTGCAGATGTTTGATGCAGAGTGTAAACTCCCTGATGGCAGATATCTTCGTGACGGTGAGGTGAGCTGTCTTTACATACATAACGCTTTGGTGGAATCAACAACCAGCAATGTGTTTTTCTATCTTCCTGATAATTTGCACTTACAAAACTACAATAGGATTTCAAAAGGTACTGAGTGGAGTTTTCCATTGAAAGGACCTAACGTGTTCAATTTACAGATGCTTTATCTGTTTCCTATTTCAGTAGAAGAGGAATGGAAGAAATTATTGGCATCTACAAAATATGAGAAACCTTTGCTTTCACCGGGTTTGTTAAAGGATTGTGAAAATGCGATGGATCCAAATTGTAGAACTGTACATCGACCTCTTGCGGTGGTGGAGGTGTTGATGCTTCACGCCTCTTTTCCTGNTGAGATAATGCCTCTGCATGACTCGTGATAAGAAAGACGAAAAAAAAAGGATTGACGAGTGTGTGTTTCTCTTGAACAGCGGTTGCACGGCGATACTTGGTGCCGTGCACTGCTGAGATAAGTAAAGGCACTGAGAAGAAATGGTGTTTGAAATAATAATAATAATATCTAATAATACAGGTTTTTTTTTCTGGGTTAATGACATGGATTCTTTCTTAACATGGGTTGGTATAATCTATTCTGTCACTGATCTTGTTTGAATTTTGTTCTATCGGTAATGATGTTTTGTATTTATTTTTGTGTTTGTTTTATTGTGTATTGTATTTTACTTACATTTCTGTTCTTTTTTTTTGTTGTTGTTGAGTACACACTTTTTGTTTTAGTAGAAAGTAAAGGAAAATGTACGCCTCTCACAAGAAGGACATCAATCGGCACAAGAGCTTTCATCCTCTGACGTACCGTAATCTCAGTAAGGTAGAACATCGGCAGGAACAAGAGGAAGCACGAAAGAAGTTGAGTGACGAACGTAATGTGCAACTCCGTCGTGATCAGGAACAGCGCCGATATGATGATCTCGTTCTTGCCGCATCGGCGGATAGTGTAAGTGGGCAACTGGCGAAATTCCGTCAGGTTGAGAATATATTTGCTGCGGAAAACAAAGTGGTCTCTAAAGGATCCTCCGCAACAGTGGATAGTGGAATGTCAGATATTGCGCCAACTCTTTTGAAGACCAGCAGTTCGCTAACGTTCAAAAAAGAGGAAGGAGAAAATGATGTAGAAATAAAGAGAGAAGAACGCAAACGTGGTCGCGAGGAAGATGAACCTTCTTCTAGTTCTGATAATAATAATAATAAAAAGGTTGTGACGGGTTTTCTTTCCAGCTCAGATGCTGCACAGCTGCGGAAGGAATTGGATAAACTGCAGAAGGAGCGGCATGATCCCCTGCGCCGCATTGAACGCTTTCAGAACCGAACAGTCGCTGCGGAGGCAAAACGCCGGGCTCTTGAGTCGAAGATGAACACTGTTCACAGCAACAATCCCAGCGACAGTAATGGCAGTGCACATACCGAGAAGGATGTGATACGTAGTAGAATCCAAGAACTGTTGGAATTAAAAAGGCAGAAATAAGAATATAGTGACAGTCTTTTATTCTTATTCTTATTATTATTATTATTATTATTATTATTATTATTATTATTTTGGTTTGTTTGCTTATTAGAAGTTAAAGTGCAAACAATGGGTGTCGTGTATCCATGGATTATGCGCACAATTCTTTATTATTATTATTATTATTATTATTATTATTATTATTATTATTATTATTATTATTATTATTATTATTATTATTATTATTATTATTTGTCTGGATTTTTCTTTTTCTTTGTGGAGTGAAGAAGAAGAATTAATAAATTGTGTGTGTGTTTTTTTTTGTTTGTTTTTTTTTTCTCCTTCTTTATTTGTACAGCAGACTTCTGTCTTACACAAGAGCAGAGTTGTAACGCGAACGAAATAAAAAGAGAGATTGAAAATATAGAAAACTAAACAAAAAGAAGAAAACTAAGTTAAATAAAGCACACGTACACGTACACACACAAAGAGTGAGAGAAAGAGAAAAATATACTCACCCTTCACCAACAAACAGAAACAAAAGCAAAAAAAAAGGAAAAAAAAGAAAAAGAAGAGGAAGAAAAAAGGAAATAAGAAAGAATGCCCACCCTTGCTGTTGCACGTGATTACTTATTTGATCTTGTTGGGAAGAAATACACTGAGGAACAATTTGAGGATATATGTTTTCAGTTTGGTGTGGAACTTGATGATGTCACCAGCGAGCGTGAGATGTATCGCCGCGAACAGGGTGCTGCCGTGCAGTCTAAACTGGAGGAACTCTCTGATGAGGTGATTTACAAAATTGATACACCTGCCAATCGATATGATCTACTTTGTACAGAAGGAATGGCAGCAGCTCTTAAGGTGTTTCTTGGTATGATGCCACCACCACAATATAAAGTTCTTAACCGCAGTAATCCACTCTACAAGATGACTGTAGATAAGTCTGTGCGAAATATTCGTGATTATGTGGTATGTGCTGTATTAAAGAATATTCGTTTTAACGATCGAAGCTACAGAAGTTTTATTGATTTTCAAGAAAAATTACATTCAGGACTTGCACGTCGTCGTACATTGGCTTCTGTTGGAACTCATGATTTGGATAAAATTGGTTCTAATGAGTTACTTTACACACTTCGTTCAAAGGAAATGATTCGCTTTACTCCTCTTAATCAAGGCAACCGTATTCTAGACTGTAGTGGAGAAGGCCTTACTGAATTTTACAAGGAAGATCGTCACATTTCAAAGTTTATTCCCCTTATTTCTCACCTTGACAAATACCCTGTGGTGATGGAACCCAAGACACAAAAGATACTCTCTTTACCTCCTATCATTAACTCAGATGCTTCTTGTATTAGTCAAGAGACAAGGAACATTTTTGTTGAATGTACAGCTCCTGATCATTATAGGGCAAATGTATTGGTGAATCAAATGGTTTGTGCTTTTTCTGCATATTGTGAAGAACCTTTCACAGTTGAAGCTGTACAGGTGGATTATGAAGAAGTAACACCAGATGGTACAAAGACAGAAGTAACACCAAACTTAGACTCAAATCTTGTGTCTATGAAAATTTCAAAAGCTGAAAGACTTATTGGTATTAAACTTGATTCTAAAGATCAATGCAGTCAATTACTTGAACGAATGCTACACCGTGTTGCCAAGGTGGAGGATGATGTTATTACGGTTGAAGTTCCTCCAACAAGATCTGATGTTCTTGGTCCTACAGATCTTATGGAGGATGTTGCTGTGGCATATGGATATGATAACATCAAGTACGTTGAATGTACCACACATGGGGATGTGACTCAACAACCCATCAGTAAGCTTTCTCACCTTCTTCGTATTGAGATGGCTAACGCTGGTTATACAGAATTATTAACATTTTCTTTGTGTTCTCGAGATGAGGCTTTTGCACGATTGAATCGTGAGGATAATGATACAGCTGTTCATATTGCCAATCCCCAGACAATGGAGTTTCAAATTTGCCGTCCTTCATTAATGCCAGGTATACTCAAGACACTCAATGCCAACAAATCACATGCACTTCCTCTTCGATTCTTTGAATGTGCTGATGTGGTACTGATAGATAATGAAGTTAACTTTCCACCAATTATTACAACTACCTCCGTATACCCACGGTGTGGAGCACGTAATCAGCGCCACGTGGCTGCCCTACATTGCTGCAGTGAATCTAGCGGCTTTGAGGACATTCACGGTCTTGTGGAGTTTGTGATGGTAAAACTCGGTATTTCCCGAGAGGGAAGTGCGGCTTCCGGTGATGACCCTGATGAGGTTGATAGTGACACATATTCATTGGATCGGGGCAACGATGGGGCCTTCTTCCCTGGTCGTTGTATGGATATCTTTCTTCACCGCAAGGGAAATAAGATAAAGATTGGTAGTTTTGGCGTAGTACACCCTAACACACTTAAGTTCTACGATATTCCCTTTCCCTGTTCATACATGGAGATGAATATTCAATTTGCAGAGTAACCCTAGGTGAGGAAGAACATAACATAGCTATACTATCACCCACCGAATACCAAGAAGAAGAACAACAACAACAAAAAAAAAGAAGGAGAAAAACGAAAAAAAGCGAAATAGGAATAGAAATGTGGGGGGTCAAGAATAAGGGGCATGGCTCAAGAAGGACGGCCATAAGAGAACACATGGAGAGAGCGAAGTATTTTGTTTCTATTTATTCTTTTCCTAACAAGAAAAGAAAAAAAAAAGAAATAAGAATACTTCCTCCAATTTGTGTCTTATTACGAGATGCGAGTTTGGGTTGCTCCATGATGTGGAATATAACGTGAGAATGAAAGCAGGAGTCATCAGAAGAAGAAGAACGGAAAAGAAAAGAGGAAAAAAAATATTTGGTTGAAAATAGCGAAAGTAAGGATAGAAGAGAGGTGGATATATATATATATATATATATATATTTTTTTTTTTTGAAAAAGAAGAAGAAAATGATTAATGGTGTTTTTTAAAAGCTTTTTTTTTTTTCTTTTCCTTCATTGGCGAATACATAATGCGTTTTTAACGTTCGCTTTTCTTCTTTTTTTGCTGTAATTTATTACTATATTTCCTACGACACCTTGTAATGTCGAGGAGAGGAACATCCTTCTACTGAGACTATATATTGACAAATTTCTTAATGATGTTCTTTTTCCCTTTTTTTTTCCTTTTTTTTTCCTGTTGGTTTATTTCCTCCTTTTGAAAGTAGTGGAGTCGAGATTCTAGAGGTTGGAGCAGTGTTGGAGTAAACAAACACAAAAAAAAAAAATCTGTGCAAGGAGGAAAAAAAAAGATTTTTAAAGGAATTTACAGTTAAAATTTAAGGAGTGCAGGGAGAAAGGAAAAAAAAAAAAAGGGAAAGATCGGGATATATATAAATATATATATATATAGAATCGTTAAGAATAAAAAAAAGAAAACGAACGAATAGAATTGCAGAAAAGAGGATTTAAATAATAAAGGAAGAAAGACAGAAAAAAAAAAAAAATGTCAGCTCCATACAAGAAAACGAAAGATAAATCAAGGGTTCCATGTGTGTTCTTCAGACGTGGCACGTGCACCAATCAAAACTGTCCCTATTTACATGTGGGTGGAAAGGGATCAGATGGGAAGTCCGGCATTTTACACAGTGGATCATCCGGAAATGGATCTTCAGAGACGGCAACGAATCTACTCTCTACAATGTTGAAACTTGTATTTGAAAAGCAGCAGCATCATGTTTACAACGCAGCAACAGAGATGTTAGATCTGACGGAATTCAGTAAACTTCCCGATCTGAAAGATGTGGCAAGTTCCATTAATTTTAATACGCAGAGTTTCTGTCATGCACTGTGTACAACCATAAAGTCGCTCATTATTCCACCACCATCCATTTTGCAATTAAAGAAAAATGGCATCACAACATTACATCCTTTAGCGACTCAATTGGAAAAGGCAGATCTCCATCTCTCACTGCGAGCTATTTCCTTTGAAGATAATCAAATTAACTCACTGGACGTTTTAAGCGATTTAAAGAGTTTTCGTAACCTTCAGGAAATTGTCTTTCTGGGAAATCCAATAACAGAGAATAAGAACTACCGTGCTCAAGTGAGAAGAGTATTACCATTCCTTCTAGGTCTAGATGGAGAATCCATTGTGGCTCCACCGCTCTCTTTACCGTGGCCACAGTTTGTAGATGCGGGATATAATGATGCCCAACGGCATGTGCTACAGTTTATACAATGTTCCTTATTAAATCCGTTAGAATCCGATGGTACTCCAGAAGTACCACGTGGTGTAGATGTGGTGTCCAGTGTATACGCACCAAACGCCGTACTTTCCATTTCTCTCTCATCACCAGAGTCCGCTGTAAGTTCTCCAGCGCGAAAAATGGAATCTGGCACACAACAACTTAATCAACAACGCAATATTATTAGAGAAATTGTAGGACTTCGTTTAAAGCAAACTGAATGTAATCATAATTTATTACATGGTGTTAAATCAAATGTTATGGCATGTGGAAGGACAAAGGTATGTTCACAACTTGAACATTGGTTATATCCGAAGTGTTTTAACGTTCAACATTTTCTTCATGGAAGTGCAAGTGCATCATTTCTTGATAATACATACCTCTATGGAGCCTCACCTGTAGCTATGAAGGTACCAGTAACAGTAGTAACACTACATGGTGTAATGATTTGGACCTACCGATCTCAACAAAATAATTCAAATAATGACCTTCCGTCTATTCGGCGTAATTTTTCACGTGTATTGACTGTTTCGCAAAGTGAGGCAGGTCGTTGGTTAATAACAAATGATATGGTGTCGCTTTACCCATTTACAGGTTTAAGTGGAGATTCACAAAAAAAAGGTAGTGTTAGTAATGGTGATAGTATAAATACAGATTTAAGTGAAAGTCGTATCTTATTTAGCCCAAGAACAGATCGTAGTCGTGTGGAACTCTTAAGTAGACGACATAATGTACCACCAGATGTAGTGATGGCTTTGTGTCAGCATGTTAACAATGATGCGGAATTAATAACGGTCTTAAATGATATTCGTGGTGTACCGTTATCTATGTTTGAACATTGTGCTGAACTAACAGATTCAAACGTACTTGAGAGCATTCAGGTTTGCCGTATTGGGAATCGCTTTGGTTTGGCACCACAGGAAGGTTTGGCGTTACTGCGACAAGTGAATGGAAATTGGTGTGCGGTGGAAGAGGCAATATTAGCAGCGAATTCTGCACAACAGTCATAAATGTGGAAACAAGCATGGCAAATACCATGTTGGAGAGCATAAGATATATATATATATATATGATTATGATTAGTGAATTGCCTTTTTTTTTGGTTTGTTGGTATAGCTCTTTTTTTATTATGACTCGAAACTTTGCGTTTTTGGTTAAAACTTTTTGCGTGCACTTTTTGCCAGGCAACTAAAGTTTGAAAGAGCATGAAAAGAGTGGTTGGAGGTGTTATTATATTTATCATTTGAAGAATCTTATGAATGGTGTAAGAAAGATCTAAACATGGATGTTTCTCCTTATTTCCCTGAATCTTAGAGGCCCACACATCGATCCACACATATATTTTTGGACCTATTTCCCCTACTCTTTGTTTTTTTTTTTTTTTCTACTGCTTCTTTCTTTTTTCCAGTTTTTTTTTTTTTTTCTTTCTTTCTTTCTTTTCTGTTCTTACTGTTATTCCTCTTCTTCAAAAAAATTGGTCTTGCTTGCTATCTTGAGTTCCTCTCTCTGTTTATTATTTCACACCTTTTCCCTTGTATTTTCGGTAATGGTGGTGCTGGATGATCAGCACTTATTCTTTATCTACGGGGATGGGGTGACTGATTTTTGTACTCGGTGTTAGTTTCATGGATGTGTTTAGGTGTGAACAGGGAGATAGTTTCTGTAAATGTTAACCTAATTCTAAACAAGTAACAGGCAATAAGCGAAGTGGAGGAAACGGGGAAAACTAAGGGGAAGGAAAGAGATATGTCTATGTGCATGTGTGGTTCGACGGGGTCTTATTCAGTGAGGAGTCTCAATTTGATAATGTAGAAAGGGAAAGAGAGGGAAGAAGAGGTATTTGTTGTTGTTAATTTCAACATTAACTTTTTTTTTTTCTTTTTTCCTATTCGTTGGAACAAGTAATCACAAAGTAATTAAGAGCAAAGATGTTGTTACCTATGTAGTCGTTATAAATATTTATGTGTTCTTTTTTTTTTGTTTTTGTTTTTGTTTTTTTTTCTTTTTGTGTGGATACTCTTTTTTTTTTCTTTTATTATCTTATCATCTCCTTATTCTTGAAAAGAAGGGAGGCATTCTTCCAATAGAAGAAAATAAAGAAATCAGGGTTATATATATATTTATATTTATTTATATATATATAGTATACCTTTTCTCTATTTTCTCTAAAGATACGAACGAAAAAAGAAAAAAAAAACTGAAAAAAAGAAAGAAAAAGGAAATCTGTGCAAAAATAAATAAATAAAGAAAAACAATTATTCATGTCTGCGAGTTCTTTGGGTTCTAAGCGTGCTGTTTACGATATATGGCCATTGAAAAACAAAAAGTTCTTCGTTCTCGCAGACCCTCAGAACATATTAGGAGAAACAACTGATAATCTTGCCACCATTCAAACAATCTCCTATCTTTTAAAGAAAAAAGGTGCTGTTGTGGTGGCCTCATCTTTTGGTCCGCTGAGTGGAATTCCATTGAACTTACCGCGAAAACAACGCGAAGATGCAATTGAAGCTTTTCACCGTGAAGGTGGAATGGGGTACAGTAACTACTTTTTTAATGTACCTTCACGTCAAAAGATGGAGATACTTAAGGCTGTACCAGGGTATGAGATTCCAGCCACTTGTTCTGTTAATTGTAATACTGGAAAGACTCAGGCATTCTGTGAATTGTCAATAGAAGAAAAGGCAGCAGCATTACGTAGTGTGGTACCAAAGGAAAGTTTTGCACCAGTTTCAACATTTCCATTTGTAGAAGCTCTCTCAAATCATTTACCTGGGGTAAATGTTAAGTTTGCACCTGATTGCCTACGAGCTCCAATACATCAATTGGAACCTGGAGAAATATTAGTTCTGGAAAACTTACAATTTTACCATAATGAAACTTCTCCAGATTGTGGAGAACGAAGGGCAATGGCTGAAGTTTTTGCCGCGGATATTGATGTATTTGTTAACGAATCATTTGTTACCGCTAGTAAAGAATATGCAAGTAATACAGCGTTACCAAAAATTCTTCATCATGGTGCAGCTGGACTTTCTATGGAACGAGAATTAGCTTTTTTCTCAAAATTGCTTACACATCCACCCAGACCTATTGCGGTAGTTGTTGCAGGAACACATATTCCAGAGAAACTTTTAATGATACGTAGTTTAATGGGTAAGGTGGATAAAATTCTTATTGCAGGTGCATTAACTATGCCTTTTGTGGCAGCCAAGGGATTGAGTGTTGGAAAATCTTTTAATGGATCAGAAATTGTAAAACGAAAATTTTTTAACTCTCATGGAGGAATTTTGGAAGAAGAAACTGTTAGTTGTACACAATTCGCAGAAGAAATTATTGGTTTATGTGAAAAGTATGGTGTAGAACTTGTATTGCCTGTAGATCATGTCGTAACAAAGCGATTAACAAAAGCAAATGAAAGTTCTGCTGTTATTGTGGAATCTGTGGCTATACCTTCTGATGTTTATGCAGTGGATTGTGGTGCTAATACGATTGCACTTTTTGCAAAATATATTCGAGAATCCCAATGTGTATTTTGGACTGGTACATTTGGATGGACAACATTGGGATATAATGAAGGAACTCGTGCTTTTGCTTCTGTTCTGGCACAGGAGCGAAAACTTTCTATCATTGGTGGACGAAGTACTGCCCGTTTTGTCCAACAACTTGGATTATCCTCAGCGTTTTCACATATCTCTAGTGGTGGGGTATCGTGTTTGGAGGTTCTTCAGGGACATCTTCTCCCTGGCGTGGAGGCGCTTTCGGATGTGTCTCCGTTAGTGGATTCGAAGAGCACTCTCTCTGTGGATGAACTCCTGCGAAATCTTCCTCTCTTTTCTGGATGTACATCCCATCAATTAAATGCAGCCGCAAGAAAATTTGTTCGTCGATCACATGCTCGTGGGGATTATTTGGCCTATCAAGGGGATCGACATGTATCGATGTGGGTAGTCGCACAAGGAGCTTTGGTTGCCCACGCGGGTGAGAATACATTAACTATTCCATCACGATTTATTGGAAGAGGTCAAACTGTTGGGATGTATGATTTTATTACGCAAGGATTCGCTGCAGAAACGGTACAAGCAGCATCCAATGATACGGTAACATATCAACTCACATCATCTTCTTTAAATGATCTTCTTAACGAACACCCAGACTTGGCAGCTCAATTTTTTCAAAATATATCCGAACCACTACGTATTATGGCAAATGAGGAATATCATAATTTGTGTTCTATACCAGAAATTGTAAGACGTGCAGCATCTTGTTCACGTACACCAATTCCATATCCTGTACCAAAAGATTGGGGATTAATGGAGGATATTATACAAGATATCATATCAACCGTTGCTTTACAACGTTTTACCCTTCAATATATGCCGTATACCCCTATTGATATAAATTGTAAAAAAGAATTTCTATGGGAACGAATAATCTCTTATAACGGTTTAACGCATGTTCTTTGTGGAGCTGTGGTACGAGATTTGGTTTATCATTGGTTTACTAAACTTGGTTTGATACCAGCATCTCTTATCTCTTCTATTGCTATGTCTCCTTTTCGTTTGATGGCGATGGGTACACATTGGAGTGCTTTAACATATCAAGCACTATTAGATGAAGCATTGGTTTCTGCAGCCGTTAGTTGGGTACCACTGGCAGCACACGGCAGTTTTCTTTTTTTACAACGTCGTTTAGAACGACTTCAACGACGCAAATGCTCTCGGGTTGTACAGATACTAATTACCTCCATGGTTAAAGTATTAATTGGTGTTATGGTTTTCCCAATTGTGTTTCGTCGTAATCGTGAGATGAATCGTACGACGCTTCTTAATGTGTTTAGAGGCGAAGCTTTTAAATCATACGAACTAAAGCAAGTAATTTCACTATTACTGCGCTGTATTGTGCACTTACTGCTAGTGATGATTCGGCGTATATGTAAGTACTCTGTAAAGAACCACTAATTCCTTGAAATATAGCATGTTCAAAATTTATTATTATTATTATTATTATTATTATTACTGGGGAGTGGAAACAGAATTCTCACCCCCTATTCACAAGAGTATAAAAGGAAGGAAAAGAAAAGAAAAAAAAAAAAGCAATACATAAAAAGGTAAGAAGGACTAAAAGGAAAAAAGAAAAAAAAATGATAAAGGAGGAAGAATTTGTCATGATAGGTAACAATGCAACTCCATTTTCAGAACAAAAGAAAAATCTATTTCTCTCTCACTCTCACTCTCTCTGTTTTTTTTTGTTTGTTTGTTTGTTGTATTCGGAAAATTGACCACGTTCATCTCAACATTAATTTTTTTTAATCAATCGAAGGTAGTTCTACTTGCTATTATTTTATTTAATGAAGAATGGAGTAGAATAAATAGGAAGAATTCTACCATCAAAAGTTATTAGATGGATGATAAATAGTAAAGTGGGTGCTTCTGCGCTCTTGCGAAACATAATGTCACTATTTCTTAAAAGAGGTGTTGTTGCTTTGAATATATGTTTTTTTTTTCTTTCCTCTTTTTTCTCTTTTTCTTTCTTTTCGTTTCATCAGCAAAATGGTATTCTAGTTAACGACAATAAATGTAAAGAAACACTTCCGTTGTTCCTTACAAATACTTCCGCTTTGCAATAGGGGGATATGTTTTTCTACTTTTGCTCAGAAGAATTCATTTATTAGGGATGGATTAGAATACATTTGTAGAGTAAGAGAAACATTAGTTGTGTTCTCAACCCCCATACAAAGATAAAGTATTCTCCTCTTCAATGGTATGGCAAGATGATTGCCACAGAAAGAAGGCAAACGAAAAAAAAAAAAAGAGAGAGAGATAAGCAAAGAAGTATCAACATTCTTCTGCTGCAGGCATGAGAGCTAGGTTAGCTGAATAATAATGTCTTCGTCTATAACGTGTGTGTATGTATGTGGTGTTGCTATTTGATAATCAATGGATTTTCTTTGGTTTTCATTTCTAATGTTTTATTTTATTATTATTTCTTTTTGTTTATTTATTTGCTTTTCTTTGAATTATCTAAAGAACCCATTCCCCTTCTTTTTTTTTACGTGGGGAAGTGCTACCCGTTCATGGGGATGAGGAGTCTTTTTTTTTCTATTTGTGAATATCAAGGTTGGGAATATTCCTTGTTTTATTCTTATGTTCTTGTTTTTTTTTTTCTGAATCCTCTGCTTTTCTGTACTCTAATGTTTACTCTTTCTATCTATCTATCTATTTATCTCTGTGGGGGAATGTCTTTTGGGTGGGGAGATTGCTGACGTGTAGATAAATTGCTTACACTGGGTTCACCAAATAGAAAAAAAAGAAAAGAAAAAAAAAAGTTAGAGCAAAAAAAAAAATATATTTGATTAATTAACAGAAA
>NW_021639847.1:731622-798302 GCF_002087225.1 Trypanosoma theileri
AAAAAGTTAGTCATACATCAGTATTAAGGTTAAAGAAGAAACAAGAAAAGGAAAAGAAAAAAAAAAGAGGAATAAACTTTTTATCTATAATTATTTTGTGCTTTGTTTTATCACTACTTTTATGTATCTTTATACAAGACATTCAACTCCAATCTAGATATGGATCGTCGTGTCTTTCTCAGATAAATGTTAAGTATCGACCGTAGCGAAACATAAACGAAATTTACAGATGCCAAACTTCAAATATAACTTTACCCTCTAAATGCTCACATCAAGTAAAATAATCTTTTTTTTCTTTTTTTATTTTTTTTTCTCACACAACCAACAACTTTATAAAGCACTAACGTCACCCAAGTAAGGTATCATGATGGAGTTTATTAGGCGTAGCCAATCTAGTGTCACATTTCAAGTAGTTATTTTCAAATTTTCTCATTCTGGGGGGCAAACATCTGTTTTCTTGGGAATACCGCCGTCAAGGAGGATGATGATGATGGAGGGATATATTATCCGTGCCCTCGTGGCAGTGTAAATACAGAAATGAAGGACCCGAAGAATAATTAGCGCCACCACCAGCTACCTTTCTCTGTGATTTATCCTTGGCATTCTATATATGATTATTTATCACGTAGAATGTTTTTTTTATGTTTGAGTTTCCGGATGAGTGTTGTCTCGAATGGTTTGACAGTGTTGCTTTGAATTACTGTGGTACTCTTTATAACCTTATGTTGTACGGACAACTCTACGTATCTTTGTATATGTAGTTGACGTTACACACGGTGACTGCGTACCCGAGTGTTCACCCATCTATGGAACCACTGTATATACCATACACTAATATTCTTTCTCTTTTATGTTCTTATCATTCCCATTTGTCTGTTCCTTTCTTTTGTTTCTTGTAGATTTGCTGTTTAAAAGCTACAAAGCAAGCATACCTATATATCCATTATACACGACTGTGAGACAATGACCCGACAGATGCACGTCTCACTGTTTCTCCTGCTGCTGTTGTTTCTATTTGTACAGTTGTGCAGCACGAGTGGAATCCTCGCCGAGGAGTCTGCTGGAGTTGTGCAGAATTTGCCCCAGGAGGGGCAGGGCGCATCATGGGTGTACACCATTGTTACAACGAACCGAACGTTTATCCGCATAAATACCTCAACACTGGACTTGACCAAGGATAATTACTGCAGTAAGGGCGAAAAATCGTCGAAGCCAGACTTGAATGAAGAAGATGATCAGTGCCAAGGTCAACTTTTTCTTTCTGAGGAAATGAAAAAGACTTTTCTCGACACAATTCTTCCTGCTGCCATTAAACTACACGCGGATCGTCTGCTTGTTGACCCTGTGGAAGGTCCGTTGAAGGTTCCTGACTTTGAAGAGGGCAGTGTTTGCAAGAACTTTACTGTTCCTGATGGTCACCGTAAAGAGGGTGTTGAGAATGCTGACATGGTGCTCTATGTTGCAGCGAGACCAGAAGAAGCGTTTGGTGTTACCTGTGCTTATGATGATAAGTCTGGTCGACCTGTTGCTGGGGCGATAAATGTTCAGATATATCCCCTCAAGATGCAGCGAAATAATGTGCGTCGTGTCGCGCATGAGATTGCACATGCACTTGGATTTGACTATAAGGTGTTTGAGAAAAATAATATGGTGGCTAAGATTGAATCTAAAGGTACAAAGGGGCGTGTGGTGGTGAAGTCAAATCAAACGAAGAAGATGGCACAGAAATATTATAACTGCAATGAACTGGAAGGTTTGGAATTGGGTTATGTTGCTAAAGCCCATACTCCGGCTTGGTCGCACTTGGCCTGGAGAAACACGAATGATGACTTGATGTCCTCTATGTACTATTATGGCGCCATGCACTACTCTGCTCTAACAATGTCTGTGTTTGATGATCTACCATTTTACACAGTTAATTGGGGCATGGAGGAGTCTATTACTTGGGGCAACCAGAGTGGGTGCGAGTTGTTTAAAAGTGAATGCAAAGATGAGGGTGCCACCAAATATCCTGGGAGGTTTTGTGACATTAACGAAGGTGAGGTTGTTTATTCATGTACAAGTGATCGCCTTGGATTTGGAAGGTGTAAGGGAGTTCCTGAGGATCGGTACACCAAAGAGAATGAGAAATGCAATGTTGCCGAAATGGAACACCCTCCCAGGGGGGATAAAACGTCTTTACTTTGCAGCGAAATACCAATGTTCAATATTTCTGGGTCAATCTTTGATATGGATGATTCGCTCTGCTTGGATACAGAAAAGTACAATGCTGATGTAGTGATTGAAGTAAGGGAAAATCAAAGAGAAACAGGTACGGTGTCTTTAACTGGTATATGTGCACAGGTGTCTTGTGAAGAGGGTAAAGTGAGGGTGATCTACAACGGCATCAGCGAGTGGCAGAACTGCTCGAAAGAGGGTGAAATAATTGAGGTGAAGCCCGCGGGTTTAAACAATACCATCACAATCAAATGTCCCAAGTACAGTGAAGTGTGTACCATCCCCACTGATGGCAGCAGTCTTCTCCCACGGATTGAACCAAAACGACTGCCAGCACCAGCAATAACAACAACGACAGAAAATAATGAATCCCATCAAGAACAAGGGGAGACACCTCATACAGAAAGTGGGCATACCAACAATAATTCCAGCAGCGTGCCCACACAGAGTGCACAGAGGACACAGAACACCACCGGCGTCAATGTGTCTACAAATGACAACGTTACTGTTCCGCCGACGACTGAGGGAAATATAAACAAGGAAAATCTTACATCTCCACAAGTGAAAGGGGAGCTTAAGATTCGTATGGGTATGGATGGCACCCCGGCTGCAGCCTGTGTTCTCCACGCTCTATTTCTGCTGATGGCTGCTGCTGCTTTGGCTGTGCCTCTGTGAAGCACCCTCAAGGTGCGGACCCAGACGGCAAGGTCACAGGGCGTCGCCTCGCCTCTATTCTGATGGTGGCACGCACTCTGGGCTTTCCATTATACTTAATTTCATAAAGGTTAACATTTGCTATGTGATTTTGCTCGAAAATGCGCACATTGGATACATCTGTATCCATGGTGCTGCAGTTTTCTTTTTATTGGGAAAACATATTTATAAGCTATAAAGTTTTGAGGACAAAATTTTGATTTGGAAAATGAATGGAAAAAAACATCTTTTTTTTCTTGGGGAATGACATGGCGCTACATCTGTAGTTGCCATGGGGATTGGAATTTTCTTCTTTTTTACAATAATTTCTTTTTATATATACACACAGTTTCGGCATTGCGCGATAGGCTTCATTTCTGATTTTATGTGGAGGAGGAGCTGAGTGAAATGTTTTGATGGGTGGAAAAAACTAATGCGTAAAAAGGGAACTCTCTACTTTTTAGCCATCATATGATGTGTATTAGTTGATTACGTTTTATTTTTAAAACCTGCAGTTGGTCAACATCATCTTCTAGAAACGATAAGAACCTTTTGTTTTCTTTTTTATTTATTTTCCCTTGTAGGAAGAAAGAAAAAAACAAAAAAGCCAAAATGGGTGCGTCCCTGCGTCTATAAATTGATCACAAAGCTCCTTTCAGAATAGCAATTGCTGTTCTTGCTCGAAAGGACACTGTGTGTAGTGCGTTGTTTGCCCTTAGAACAACCACCCCAATGGTGGCATGACTCTGTGTGCACTCTTGCTGTGCGGCACAGTGCCGTCCGCGTGCTGCGAGTGACTTTGGCCTGCAGGGGTCGCTGGGGCGGTATCTGAAACGGAAGCTGCCTCGTTGCGTTGCTTGCGTGCTGGTGTGTCTGTGGATTATTATTTTGGTTGTTGCACCGGCAAAGGTGGACCTTGGGAGTGGGGAAGTGTATACTCTGGCGGGGTTTCTGTGATCTCGGCCATATTTTATTGCAGTGCCAGGTTCCAGTACCCCGTATTCTTGGAGAAGGTAAGAGGCTTGCTCCTTACAAGACCCTTATTGATGATAATGTGATTTTTATTGCCTTCCTAGTGAGACGAAACTTTATCACGCTAAAGTGTCAAGTTTCACAATCGTTGGTTATCGACGTCATTAATGAAGGTGATGTTTGCTTGAAATAAAAAGAAACACCAGCGAGATTCATCGCCACCACCACCACCGGAGCGTGGGGACGATGACAGGTTTCAATGGGGAGTTTGCCAAAAGTTCTACGTCCACTTAGCCTCCTTTTCCATCCACCGCAGCGGAAATTCCAGGATGAACAAGGAATGCTAACAAAAAGGAAATCCCCCAAATACACCCAGAGGAAAGCGGTGAAAACAAGAGACCTTCCGGGAGTAGTTTGCCCAACATGCAACTATGAGTGTGTAATAAGTGAATCAGGACTAATTCTGCAGCGCATATCATAACACGGGTATCAACCTACTCGCTTGCACACCGGCAAACGTGGTGGATGCAAAGAAACGGTACTGCATCTTTTGAGTTGTACCACCCTTCATCCAATGCGAGTACAATTTGAGATAATTGATGTACCTTTGATGGGATAATATTTTTCTAAAAATGTGCTCCGGTTTCTTTCTTATGGCTGTAGAGTAGAAATATATTATACCCCAGACTTCTCACTCCCCTCAAAGGAGAAAAGAAGAAAAAACCCCACATCATTTTCATCGCCCCCTGTATGAACTAATAACGCCTGTTTTTTGTTATTTAGAGCGGTGTATAAGAAGAAGATGATGCCTTGAATTATTTTTGTTACCTATTGGGAATTATGATAAATATCTCTCGACGTCTGAACCCATTAGGTTCTCTGCAAATTGAGGTCGTTATCAGTTCTGATATATCTGAACTGCGGTGATGGGATGACGCCTTTGTGATGGTGTGTAAATCCGAAAAAGAAGAAGAAAACTAAAAACAACAACACGTACACACACAATATACATAACGAAAACGCACTGTTTTTGTGTGGCCATTGGCGTGGGTGATCTAGTGGTTATGATGTCTGCTTTACACGCAGAAAGTCGCGGGTTCGAACCCCGCCCCGCGTATTCCTTTTTTCATCCAATCCGGATTGAATACCTTATTCACCTATACTCCCCAGAAGAGCTAAACAACATCCACATTCCTACCCTTCACTGCCGTCCATTCCAGTGACCGATACGGAATTCATCCCCATTACAGCAGCAGAATAGGAACGGGCAGAGCGTCTCCTTCCTAAAGGGAGGGCCGCAGGTCCAGATGGTATCTACGGTGGGGCACTCCAACACTTGGGACCTCGAGCCAAAGGGGAGACTCTTGCCCTCTTCAAGGCGAGCCTCCGAACTGGTATAGTTCCAGTTTCTTGGAAAGTAGACATCATTGTACCACTCCTTAAGCCCGGGAAGAAAGCCACAGATCTAGATTTGTCCAGACCAGTTACACTCACTAGCTGTCTGTCCAAATTAATGGAACAGATCATTGCAGCCCGCATTGGAGATGTTATTGAAATTAAACTGACCCCGCAACAATCTGGATTCAGGCCTCTCCACTCCACATTAGGTCAACTATTGCACCTACGCGCAGCCCTCACGAGACCCACCCCTGATTCGCGTACAGGTGCAGTATTCGTAGATTACGCCAAAGCCTTCGATACTGTAGACCGTGATCGAATAGTTAGTGCGATGCGAGAGATGGAACTCCCACCACACAACATTTGATGGTCAGCATCTTTCCTGAAAGGACAACAAGCCAAAGTACGAGTAAACAGTAAATCCTCTCTCCCCTAATGCATTTCCACCGTGGTATAAAACAGTGAACTGTTCTTGCTTCGCTTATGTTCATTACAGTAATGAACACCCCAGTCAAACAATTATCGTGGGTTTCCTTATTTTTTCATGGATTTTTTTGTTTTGTTTTGTGCTATGGGTTTCAGTGTTATATGCTTACGTTAAAATGTTTTAAGGTTGTGGAGTAGAAATAATGGATACTCTTGTTTTTTGGCTTCGCGTAATAAATGACAGTTCCTTGCATTTCCCTTGTATTGTTTTGTCTGCTGGTGTTCAGGACAGTTTGGTTTTACATTTCGCGGTGTTGCATTTTTGTTTGTTTTTACTTCCCATTTGGCGATGCCAGCTCTCGGGTGCAAGGGCGTGTGAGGAGTCCCAGGTGATGCTTTGCTGAACGTGTGCCGCCGTGGGGTTTTTGCAGAGGAATATGTTGAATGTTTTCTGGGGACCAGGTTAATACCAAATTGCTGCTGACCGTCTTGTTAAAGGTATGGAGGTTATGTTGTGATCGATGTTTCTTCAAAGACAGGCGTGGAAAGAGGGTGTGGCTCTTGTAAAGTGACCGTTGGGAACTACTATGCCATTGGGTATTAGACCCTCTTGTGGAAGTTGTAAACAACTCTCCTCTCATACCTCTTGTCGTCTATGTTGTTGATGGTGAATGATTGATTTTGTCTTGTGCTTCTGAGGTGTTTTGAATCTGACATTGGGGGAGTGTAGGTTGAGGATTATTTGGTTTGCCTTTGCTCTTCTTCTTGGTTCTGTGTTGTGCCCCTTTGCGGACCTTGAGATGAAATACCGGTGAGCCCAAAGGCTTACATGCGTGTCGACATCATATAATTGCCATGTTCAGGGAGAAAGGGCTCTTTTTTTTTTATACTGTAATGACAGAGTAGTACTTCTAATGGGGTGTTGTTGTTGCTTGCTTGTGGGCCTCAGAGTGATGAGTCCTCATGCAGACAATTGTTGCAGAGGGTCTGTACTTGAATTTACAGAAGGGTGATGGTTGCTGTACATGAACTGAGTCTTGCAACTGCACACCATGCACTACGATACTCTCTTTTCTTATTTTCTTACTTTCTTTCTTTTTCTCGTTTCTTGTAGATTTACTGTTTAAAAGCTACAAAGCAAGCATACCTATATATCCATTATACACGACTGTGAGACAATGACCCGACAGATGCACGTCTCACTGTTTCTCCTGCTGCTGTTGTTTCTATTTGTACAGTTGTGCAGCACGAGTGGAATCCTCGCCGAGGAGCAGTCGACTGGAGTTGTGTTGGAGGTGCCCCAGGAGGGACAGGGTGCATCGCGGGCGTACAGCATCGTCACAACGAACCGAACGTTTATCCGCATAAATACCTCAACAGAGGACTTGATCAAGGATAAGTACTGCAGTAAGATGTGGGGATCGTTCGAAAAAATGGGGGGAGAAGATATTGAGTGCCAAGGTCAACTTTTTCTTTCTGAGGAAATGAAAAAGACTTTTCTCGACACAATTCTTCCTGCTGCCATTAAACTACACGCGGATCGTCTGCTCGTTGACCCTGTGGAAGGTCCGTTGAAGGTTCCTGACTTTGAAGAGGGCAGTGTTTGCAAGAACTTTACTGTTCCTGATGGTCACCGTAAAGAGGGTGTTGAGAATGCTGACATGGTGCTCTATGTTGCAGCGAGACCAGAAAATGCGTTTGGTGTTCCCTGTGCTTATGATAACAACTCTGGTCGACCTGTTGCTGGGGCGATAAATGTTCAGATATATCCCCTCAAGATGCAGCGATATAATGTGCGTCGTGTCGCGCATGAGATTGCACATGCACTTGGATTTGACTATAAGGTGTTTGAGAAAAATAATATGGTGGCTGAGATTGAGTTTGGTAAAAGAATGAGGCGTGTGGTGAACTCAAGCAAAGCGAAAGAGGTGGCACAGAAATACTATAACTGCAATGAACTGAAAGGTTTGGAATTGGGTTATGTTTCTCTTGAAGACCATATTCTGAATTTGTCGCACTTGGCCTGGAGAAACACGAATGATGATTTGATGTCCTCTATGTACCTTTATGGCGCTATGCACTACTCTGCTCTAACAATGTCTGTGTTTGATGGACTACCATTTTACACAGTTAATTGGGGCATGGAGGAGTCTATGACTAAGGGCAACCAGAGTGGGTGCAAGTTGTTTGAAAGTGAATGCAAAGATGAGGGTGCCACCAAATATCCTGGGAGGTTTTGTAACACTAACGAGGATAAGGTTGGTTATTCATGTACAAGTGATCGCCTTGGATATGGAGTGTGTAACCCAGTTCCTGACGATCGGTACCCCGATAAGGATAAGACATGCAATGCTGCTCTTTATGCCCAAAGTTATGAAGAAGGAAAAGATCACATGTTTTTACTTTGCAGCGAAACAACAATGTTGAATCTTCCTGGCTCAATCTTTGGTAATAATGATTCGCTTTGCTTGGATACAGAAGAGTACAGTATTGATAAAGAGTCGGAAGAAGATGGGATGGTTTTCACTGGTATATGTGCACGGGTATCTTGTGATGATGGTAATGTGAGGGTGATGTACAACGGCAGCAGCGAATGGCAGAACTGCTCGGAGGAGGGTGAAATAATTGAAGTGAATCGCTCGGGTTTAAACAATAAAATCAAAATCAAGTGTCCCAAGTACAGTGAGGTGTGTACCGTCCTCCATGATGGCAGCAGTCTTCTCCCACTGATTGAACCGAAACCACTGCCAGCACCAGCAATAACAACAACGACAACAACAGGAAATAATGAATCCCATCAAGAACAAGGGGAGACAGTTGGTACAGAACGTGGGCATACCAACAATAATTCCAGCAGCGTGCCCTCACAAAGTGCAGAGAGGACACAGAACACCACCGGCGTCAATGTGTCTACAAATGACAACGTTACTGTTCCGCCGACGACTGAGGGAAATATAAACAAGGATAATCTTACATCTCCACAAGTGAAAGAGGAGCTTAAGATTCGTATGGGTATGGATGGCATTCCTGCTGCAGCCTGTGTTCTACACGCTCTATTTCTGCTGATGGCTGCTGCTGCTGCTGCTGCTTTGGCTGCGCCGCTGTGAAGCACCCCCAATGTGCGGACCCAGACGGCAAGGTCAAAGGGCGTCGCCTCGCCTCTATTCTGATGGTGGCACGCACTCTGGGCTTTCCATTATACTTAATTTCATAAAGGTAAATATCTGCTATATGATTTTTCTTGTCAATGCACACATTCGATACATCTGTATGCATGGTGCTGCAGTTTCTTTTTATTGGGAAAAACATATTTATAAGCTATAAAGTTTTGAGGACGAATTTTTTTTTTTTGGAAAATGAATGGAAAAAACATTTTTTTTTCTTGGGGAATGACATGGCGCTACGTCTGTAGTTGCCATGAGGATTGGGAATTTTTTTTTTTTTTTTTTACAATAATTTTTTTTATATATATATGCACAGTTTCGGCATTGCGCGATAGGCTTCATTTCTGATTTTATGTGGAGGAGGAGCTGAGTGAAATGTTTTAATGGGTGGAAAAAACTAATGCGTAAAAAGGGAACTCTCTACTTTTTTGCCATCATATGATGTGCATTGGTTGATTACGTTTTATTTTTAAAACCTGCAGTTGGTCAACATCATCTTCTACAAACGATAAGAAACCTTTTGTTTTCTTTTTTTATTTTCCCTTGTAGAAAGAAAAAAACAAAAAAAGCCAAAATAGATGCGTCCCTGCGTCTATAAATTGATCACAAAGCACCTTTTAGAATAGCAATTGTTGTTCTTGCTCGAAAGGACACTGTGTGTAGTGCGTTGTTTGCCCTTAAAACAACCACCCCCAATGGTGGCATGACTTTGTGTGCACTCTTGCTGTGCGGCACAGTGCCGTCCGCGTGCTGCGAGTGACTTTGGCCTGCAGGGGTCGCTGGGGCGGTATCTGAAACGGAAGCTGCCTCGTTGCGTTGCTGGCGTGCTGGTGTGTCTGTGGATTATTAGTTTGGTTGTTGCACCAGCTAGGGTGGACCTTGGGAGTGGGGAAGTGTATACTCTGGCGGTGTTCCGGCGTCCCACGGCCGTCCCAAAAAAGGACCGCACATCACACCACTGTGTTTTTTTTTCTTTTCTTGTTGCCTGCATGGATGTTGCTCCAGTGGAACAGGCCATCAAGAATAATACATAAATATACATAAATACAATTTGTTTTTTTATTATTTTTTTTTACTACCGTTGGCCATGGGGAGTGCGCATTGGTAATGAGATTACAATGGATTTCGTAGGTGGCAGAACATGAACTTTTTCGCCTCTCTGAGTCCCCTCAGCAGCTAATCTAATTTTCACCACTGGAGGATATAATTGTTACTATCTCTAGGGTCTGTGCCTCTCCCTTTTTTGGCAGCATTCACACTAAAGTGCAATATATAAAAGAAACTGCTGCTGATGGTACACTGATTACGCGCCTCAGGATCTTCTTGGATAAGGTTTTGTCCCAGCACGACTCTGCTGGCCCCGGTGCTGTATGACGTTTTTAGCTTATGAACCCGTAAACTCTCAAGAAAGAGAATTTACTGGCCCATGACTTCCCTCAAAATAATAAGGGATAATGGGCATTGGCTCCAACTTTCGATGGCCAAACGCCAACAAGGGAATGCCATTTCTAAGAACGCATGTGTTGAAAAGAAAAATAAAAAGAATTTGGTTTTTAAGGAGACCACCCTCTTCAAACATTTAGTGAGTGCATTTGGTTTCTTTGAACGAATTGGTATTCGCAACCTCGGCGCCGCGTGAAAGCAGCCCTCATTACCAAAGGCATATTGGTCTAAAAACCCCCCCACCTGGGCCAGCCCCCCCCATGGGAGGCAGAGGCCCACAGCCAGAGCGCAACGCGCGGTGCCGCAAACAAAAGCGCAACCAGCACCAGCACATGTAGAAAACACAAATCACGACGGCAAAAACCAGATGGCGCGCCTGGCACCCACCAAAAAAATACAAGGGTGGGAGTCCGACCCCGCCACACGGACAAGTCCGGGACGGCCTGGGACACCACCTAACCCCACCAAGGCGGAGCAGCACAACGACACAGAGGCCACGAACGACCAAAAGAACAATAACAACTGGTAGAACACCAAAATAGCAGAGGCGCGGCTATTGTAGAGGCCGCCTGCTTCGACCAGAAAACTGCCACCCCACCCCGGCGCCACCAGCCGGCCAAAGTTGTGACGGACGGCGGCGGCGACGCCACCAGGCCGGCACAACCCAAAACACCGGAACAACCCAACACCTACAAGGGTCAGCTTGTGTGCGAAAATGTGCCCCAATACCACCGTAACGAGGCCCAGTAGAGCACAGCGGGCTGGAAACGCACGGCACTCGCAAAACTGAAAATTCACCCCTGGGGGGTGGGGCTGGAAAGGGCACCCCGGAGACCCCCCCGGGAGCATAATATGTTCTTTTGCGTGTATATCGGGTACGGCCATACTTGGCCGAATGCACCATATCCCGTCCGATTTGTGAAGTTAAGCGGCCACAGGCCTCGTTAGTACGGCGATCAGTGATGGTACTGGAACCCGGGGTGCCGTGCCCTCCTCAACTTTTTCTTTTTGCCAACATCTTGGGGTAGGCGCCGTGGACCTCTGATGCCAACCGCGGCTCGCCTTTGGCAATGGGGGCCGCCTTGCCGCGGCGCGCAGCTTACGCACTTCCATCTCTTCAGGGAAGCCAAACGTACTTCACACATTGTTGTGGTGGGGCGGGCGGTGGGGTGCCAACAAACCAAAATACCTATGGGACAAGATGTTCTTATGGGGGAAAGTGTTCTTTTTGTGCTTATTTTTCCTTTTCTGCATTTCCTTTTCACACCACGCATGGCAGTAGCGGAACGCCTTAACATCACCATAGCGGAATTTGCCTTTATCATAGGGAAGGAAGGGCTCACCCTCATGTTTTTTTTCATCATGCCGCGTGCGACCGAGTAAAAAGGTGCGGTTGAATGGCCACACCATGTCAAGAGGGGAACGGGGAAGGGTCATCTTTGCGGAATACCTTTCAAACCCATCTCACTCAGCGTTGAAGTAGGGAAAGCAAGAGTTTTCCACCATTCCCAACCCCACTCATTTTATAAGTGAAACACCCCCGGGAGCCACCCCACCCCTCTTCTTCTTGTTGCGCACAAGGCGCTGTGACAAGTTGGCCGCCCGCCTTGGGTTGTAGGGGTTGTGTGATCTCCTCCTCTCCCTTCTTGGGGTGAGGGATAAAAAAAAAAAAGAAAAGGGCAAAACCCGACAACGAGACTCGAGCATTGCGCGCGTAGACTGGTTGCCGGGTTTCATCCCTTTTTTTTCATCATCCCCACTCTTCTTTTTCTCTCAAGTTCAAAGTCCCTGAGCATGATATTTCAGGCCCCAAGGTTCAGCGCCTCGGGGCATAAAGTGCCCCTCGAGCCCCGCCGAAGCGAAGCATGCCGCTCACACACAAACCCCACAGACGCCGCAGTGGAGTGGTCCAGCAACACAAAGGTGTCCTGCCCACTCACAGTGCACACACACACACAATGACAGCCCCACATGCTCATATCAGAGAGGCGCTACAGCAATTCACTAAAATGCACACTAAGCCACGCACCTACAGAGGGGAAAAGAAAAACACAAGAAAAGAACAACAACAACAACAACAGGATACCAACAGCACACCAATCACAGCTGCCACTCCCATCAGAGAAAAACATTCACCCATACCAGCACATCAACTCAACCCCAAAAAGAAAAAAAACATACCCATTACGTGAAGCCGAAGCGGAACAGTCTCAGTCCACCTCCCCGCAGGCTGCAGTCACTCAAGCAAGCCACACAACAAAGGGGCACAAATATGTTCGTGGCAATACAGTGAGTGACACCACCGAGAGAAAAAGGTGAGAACAAAGAAATGTGTTTTCATTACGTGGGCGGTGCGAGTAGTAAGCTGAACAAACACACAAAGGAACACACAACAGAGGGTCACACTCAAACACCTATAACCCATCAATCTTTTTATACCAAAATAAAAATGTAAAAAAAAAGGAGTGACTGCGTGAGGCAGACACAATAATAGAGCAAAGATGTAAAAAGAAAAAAAGAAATCCATTACTTACTGTGACTGCGATGCCTGGACACAGTCCAATTCACCCCAAAGATTAACAACGGAAAATCATTGTTGTGTACTGAACGTGCCGTATCCATATCTTTATCCTTGATGTCCCTGCAACAGTTTGTAAGCAATGAAAAAAAGATATCATTCCATAAAAATGAACACACAAGATACACAAGGTGTATTGGAAACGCAAAAGAGAAACACACAGCTGCACATGACGTGCAATCAAATTATAATGAAACACACACAAGAGAAAAAGCAAAATAATGAAAACAAAACAAAAAGAAAAAGCCGTGATCACCATGTGAATATGTTCAGGAGGCAAGCAACACAATTCCCGGCAGTGCGTGTGTGTGTCTTTCGTACGTGGCGAGCAGTGGGAATGATGCACACATGATGACAGTCCACACACACACAAAGAGAAAGAGGGTTGGTGGTGTGCGTGTTTGTGTGTCTCGAACCTCCTGCCATTCTTCACATTTCAGTCACAGCAATTAAAACACACTGGAATTGTATCCCATTCCCATGGGTAAAAACAATAGTTATTAATATCACGGAACACACACACATCACCAGGAGGACACAGTGAACGACGGTAAAGCAGTGCCCAGATAATAATGCCAACAAACAAAGAGGACACTCCCCTCACAAAATGATGGTTTGTCATGTGATGAGTGTCATAGGGAGTCCAATAGATTCGTTCAGCATAAAAATGCAAATAAGAGATTTATCGAACCAAAAAAAAAGTTTGTTGTTCAAACGAAAAGAACAGTGCCCTTACAATGCATCCATATCCACTCAAATAAAGGTTAACTGTGCAACTGTGTCATGGGAAAACCGATCAGCAAACGAGAGTGCAACCCAACACACACAACACAAGAAACAGCATGGAACTCTGCACCATTGCAGGACTGTTGCTGTTATCATTCTTCTTAGCTGCTTCTGCTTTTTTTTTCGCCTCTTCCGCTGCCCGTTCCAGCTGTTCTTTTTCCTTTTCCACCTGCGTCTGTCTTTCCCTTTGGGCCTGTTCTTGCACCCTCCTCTGCTCGGCTTCTCTTTCCCTTTGGGCCTGTTCTTTTTCCTTTTCCACCTGCGCCTGTCTTTCCCTTTGGGCCTGTTCTTGCACGCTCCTCTGCTCGGCTTCTCTTTCTCTTTGGGCCTGTTCTTTTTCCTTTTCCACCTGCGCCTGTCTTTCCCTTTGGGCCTGTTCTTGCAATCTTCTCTCCTCGGCCTCTCTATCCCTTTGGGCTTTTGCTTTCTCCAGTTCTGCTTGTTTCTTTTTTTGTTTTTCTTCCTCTTTTGCCTTTTCTATATTTAGCGCTGCCTCTTTCCATGCGACATCCAGTCTCTCCTTTATCGTAGATTTCTTCGCAACTGTTACAGTGCCAATTCTGGCTCCTTTTACTTCTTCTTTATGGTCATCAAAAACTTCCTCGATTTCGTTCATCGATCGATTCGCCCTCACCATTTCCTCCTTGACTTCCCTCGCGCAGGCATAACTCCATTTATGAACAGCGGCAAGCTCTTCCATTCCCCAAGTCAAACTCTCATGCATTTTGTTGCTTTCCTCAACGAGTTCTATTCTCGCTGGTGTCTTGTACTCGTCTTTTGCGCCCTCAATCTCACTAATGTAGTATTTTCGTGTGTCATCCTTGGCCTCTACTTCTTGTTTCCAGTAATCAAGATAATGGTAACAATAGTTGGTTACAGTCGTTGTTTCGTCCAGCGTTGCTCTCGTATCGTTAACTGTCTCTTGTGTTTTTTGCATCGTTTCCTTAACCTCTTCCACGCGAACCTTACCACCATTGACCCCACCTGTCGACGTGACAAGCTCCCCCACTTTATCCTTAATTTTCTTAAGAAGAGCAACAACGGCATCGGCAGCGCCCTTGGTCGGTGTCGATCTTGCAACGCACGACTCCTTTTCCTCCTTCCACACCTTCACACATCCCTTTCCCTTCCCCAAAAGTTCTTTCTCCCTCTTCATCCATTCCACCAACTTTTTCTCCGCCCCAACAACATTCTCTTCAGTATTCTGACCATCGTTTGCACGCGCCAAATACGCACAACACTGCAGAAGTACCAACAGGTACACCACACGGCGCAGTTGGACGAACATCGTTGTCATTGTTGTCACTGCGAGTTGCTTGGATCTGTGGTAACAAGGAATAAAAGAAAGAGGAGAAAAGAGACGCATATTTAACACACAAGGCAGAGAGTACACAGCAACACACAAACAGAGAGAGAGAGAGAGAGAGTACACAAAACAACAGTAATCAAACACAACCCAATGAGGGGAACAACAGTAAACCACTCACACAATAAAACACACCCAGAGTTACACAGACATTGAAACAACACCTTGAATTTAGAAGAAGTGGAAAACAAATGGTATCAAAACAATATTAAATAAACGTCTCTACACACACTCCAATATCTTACTCGGTATTCATACACACAAAGTGTGTCTGTATTCTCATTATAATAAAATCATTACCAGGCAGTTTGAACACCAAAATACACCAAAAACACAGTGTACGCCTGGCAACATACAAAAACAATACCACAAATCATCAGCAAAACAAAGAGACTGTACAATAATAATCAACACACACATCCAAACAGAAAAAGAAAAGAAAGAAACTAATGCATCGCCATAATATTTATTACCAACACCACAATTGGAATCTAAAACCCACTCACTCACAACCATAACAAAAATGACTGCATACATCACTGTAATACCATGCCACTCTTTACAAACAGAGGCAACACACAATTACTCTCTCACACACATATTACCTCTTAATTTATTCTTATTATTATTATTTTATTTTTCCCTCAGAATATCGATTCGCCTCTTCTTCTTCTACAACATTATCAGCAAAAAAAAAAAAAACACTTATACCCCAGCGAACACACACGTCCTTTCCTCCACAATGTGTATTAGGAGGGTAATATCAAACATATCCCCTTCCTCCCCCACCCAAAAAAGACCCCACACCACACCACACCACGTTTTTTTTGTTGTTCTTCGTGGCTTTATGGATATTACTCCAATGGTAAGGCTATCAACCGTACACCGTAGAGCACCTAATTACGGACTTAGGAGTGGTTCCGAAGAAAAAGATCCCTTCGTTTTATGGGATCCTCAAGCTCTTGTAATATGATTTTTTTTGTTGTAGCCCGTTCCCAAACGAGAGAATCAGTCTACGAGAAATCAGATCGAGCAAACTCAACCAGATCTCTCTACTCTCACTGTTCTTACCCAGAAACCGTCCTCAAGTCTCCTTTTTGTTATTATTTTTGTTATTTTGGGGTTTTCTATAATAGATTGGCCTCAATGAGCTCCTATTGATTTCGTTGCTTCTTGTTGGGTCGGTGGCAGGCGTCTCGAGCTTACTCTTCTATCAAGGTTTCCATATTCGTGCCCGCCACTAATTTTAAAGAGATGGGGAGGTCTTACGGGGGGCGCGAGGAAAAAAAAAGAAAAAAAAAAAACGGAGAGAAGGTGGAAAAAAGTTTTGAAGCGAGGACCGAGAAACCAATAAACCAAAAACACCCTATCGCCAGAGAAAACAAATATCGACAACAAACTGACCGCGAATAAAACAAGAATTAAAAAAAAAATGAAAAAAACACAATGGTACAAATAAAAGAAGAAAAAAAAAAAGAAAGAAAAAGTATTTGTGACAATCTTCAAATTGTGAGGTTTTTTTTCGGCGATATCGAGGTATTCGGGTTATTTTCTTGTACGTTTTTCCAACCGCTGGGCAATGTTGGCGGCCAATTCTTTATCCTTAAGACCATGCAAGGCAAAATGGCAATATCTAGTTAAAGTCAATCGGTCAATGTTTTCAAGGGAAGCAGCTACCTCATACATTTGACGGGTGTTTTCCACTAGGGTTTGTAAGCGGGTATTGGTTATGGCTGTCATTTTACTCTCTTCCTTTATCCACTCATAGTGAAATGCGGCGCATAACAGTCGATTCACAGTTACATTGCGAGGGTTGTGTTCACGAGCACGCTCTAAAACTTTAACCGCATCTTCAAATCGATCACCTAGTTCAACATATAAAGAACCTAATGTAGTCAAGAGTAAAATACTACATGGATGTAGTTTTAAACCATTCTTACATAAAAGTTCCACTTTTTTAGCTATATTCTGTTTCATATTATAAAGGTTACCTTCATCTGCTGTACGGGAAGAAATATTCCATAAGAAAGAACAATACACAGCAATAGTACGTGCGTCTGCTGGATTAAGTTTTATAGCTTCTTCAAAGTAAAATGTAGGGGTATTTGGAGATGGTAAAAATGATGCTAAATACTTTGCATAAAGTGCACTTGCTTGTGCTTTAATAGGTTTGTTTAAATTAGAAGCGCTACGTTTTAAATGGTGTCGTAAAATCCCTTCACCTGCTATTACATATCGTTCTTGATCTCTTCTTTTTAAACAAGCTAAAAATTCAGCATAACATTCGCTAGTTCGAGGATCATTAGGAGATAAATAAAACGCTTTTGCATAATACTTTCGGGCAAGGTCTATGGCATCATAATCAGCACAAAATTTTGCATAATTTACAAGAATAGTCGTATTTGACGGAAATCGAGTTAAAGCTATTTTATAACATGCATTTATAAATTTCCCTTCTTGATGTAATTTAGTTTGTGCAACATATCCGGCAAGGCTTACAGTATCCTCATCCTGTGATAAGCGTATACCTCGGAGAAGCTGACGTTTAAAGTCTTCATTAACAGAACCATCCCATAAAGTTGAACCACAGCAATCTATAATAATTAAAGAAAGATTTTCTGGTTTAATTCCTAATGCAAGAAGTAAGTGTTGTAAACATTCAAGACGCAAATTTGGGGTTAGTTCATCCCAACAAACTACACCAAGCCAAGCGAGTTTTCCATACAATCGAGGAAGCATCTCACGATTAGTGGTAGTAGCATTAATCATACGATAAATACATGTCCGTCCACCATTATAATTTGTTGTCAAGACAAAAAAAGAAGCAGCTGCCGTAGAAACATTTTCTTCAGTAGGACAAATAGTTACTGCTTGATCATAAAGATCTTGAGCTATTTTAACATCCTTGTGTGCCATTACTGTAGCATAATTTGCAAGCAAAATAGAAAGTTCACGAGCGTATTCGTCAGAGGTAACATGAACAGCTTGTGTATATTCAACCGCTAGGCGATACAGCTCTTCTGCTCCAGCATCATCGCCACGTTGTTGACAAAAAAATCCACCTCGACTCAATGTCATAATAGCTTTTAATTCACCATCTCGGTCAGTTGTTGATCTCAAATTATCTATAACATGTCCTGCCATGATAATACTTGCTGATTTTTTAAAAGATGCTATAATAATAGTATTACAATTTTTTTCATCTTTATCATCCAATGGCGTAGTAATAGATGATAGATTTGTTTTATTTTTATTCATAAGTGTTATTGCCGCATTACGTAAAGCTATCTCCAACTCTTCATCTCTAGAACTGTAGCAGATGCTAGCGAAACCATAGGCTGATTGTAGTAATATATCAGGTTCAATGGAATCTTCTGGTAATGCAAGAATTTGAAAGTAGAGTTCAAGTGCTCTCATAGTATTGGTGGCGCTATGTAACTGGGCAAGACGTAGTAAAGATGATGCACAGGATCCCCCAAGAGCTTTTTCAACACGAACACAATGTTCAAGAGCTTCTTCTGCAATCTCAATATTACCTACTCGTTCACAACAACTAGCATAGTTTTCAAGCATCCAACGTAATGTTTCAGAATCAACTTCCTCAGAAAATTTTGTACCTTTACTTTTAGCTGTTTTAAATGGACATTTCATTTCTACTCCACATCTTCGTATAGCTTGACAAAAATACACACATGCCCGTCGATATTCTCCAACGTGTATTTGAAAACAATAAGCTAGACGACCTTCTACTTCAGACACTGTTACTGGAACTATCATACCCATACATGCTAATTGAAGGTTCTCATTCTCATATCCAATAGATTTAATAGTGTCTATAGTTTCAAGATAAACACGAATAGAATTATCTACAAGTGAAGCATTTGCGAGGGCATCTGCATATTTCATGCGTACCCATGCAGAGTGTTTTCGCATTCCAAATTCATCCATTAATGAAACACATTGTTCAAATAATCCAAGTGATTTTCCAATTTCTTCATTTTCCGCAAGACAAACTGCGGTATCTAAAAGAGCAAAAATTAAATAACGAATTCGAAGTATTCCTTCCTGTAAAGTAACTTTTTCTTGAGGTGAAACTCTAGTACAAGATCGCATTTCTTCTAAATCTCTCTGTGCTCTATCGAGTGACATTTCCGCTGCACCTTGTAGGTATGGCATCCCTCGTGAAATATCAAAGGCTTCAAAACAAAGCAAAAGTCCAATTTCGTGCATTACTCGAATTTCCATATCAACATCAGGAGCATCTAACAGCGTTCGTAAAGCTAATGTATAGAGTGAAAGACTTTTATCCTTATCACCAAGTCGGCGCTGAAGACGAGCCATTATCAAGGCTATACGAACTTTTTCTGTGTTACTTTTACAAGAGTTTAGTTTTTCTTCTCCTTGTTTAAGGGTTTGCATCACTACTTTTTCGTTAGCGAGAAATCGATCAAAATCTTCTGATACATAGCTTCGACTGAGAGGTATATGACTCTCTTTTCCTGAAACAATTTGGTTTAGAGAAGATTCTACTGGATAATCCCGCATCACTGACAGTGTTCTTTCATATTCACATAAAGCATCAAAGCAGTGTCCTTCACATGCCAAGGCATTGGCAAGAATTATACGTAAATGTAATACAGGTGTTTCTCCTTCAAAAGAAAATATTATTTCAATAGCCTGACGTAAATATTCAATTGCTTTGGTTATTTTTTGATCTACCAAACATTGTACACCGTAGTTTACGAGTACAAGACTATGTAATGACCAATGATGTGAAGGAGAAGCTTTGTAAAGTTCAGTACTAGAGACTAGAAGATTTTCGTACATTTTTATGCAAGGGGTTTTTATACAGTTTTTTAGCACCTTGTTTAGACGTCTTTCTTCTTTCTTTTCCATTCCTTCACTACTATCACAAGAACGAATCCCACAACCACGTGTCTGGGATGCGCTGATAGGAATAATAGCTACTTCGGATCTATTACATCGCAGTCTCTTTGTAGTATCTGATGATGAAAGGGAGCTGGATATTGAGGAAAAGGTATTTTGTTGTTGCTCTTGTGATGGCAGGAAACCACTATTAGTTATATGAGACGATCTACTCGCTAACGTTGAAGAATGGCGACTCATCCAGTACAACGGGATGTAAAGTGAATGTCCATTCGGAAGAAGACGCATAAGTATGTCACGTTTTTTAATCATTTCTTTTTTCTTTTTTTTCGTCTTGATAATGATAATAAAATACTTCACTGACCACGTTCAGGTATTTGTTTTTTTTTCCTCTACTTGACTTTTTCTTCTCACACTTTTTCTTACTTTTTTTTTTTCTAAACGAACCCTAATCAACCAAAAAGAAAAAAAAAAACCCTACTCGCAACGGTTTAAAAACCGGTGAATCTAGCGCGAGTAATAGAGCTGCACCTATTAACAATAATGAAAATGACAAAGAAAAAAAAAAACAGAAGGAAAAAGTAAGAAAAAAAAAGGAGACGGAAACCCCCCCAAAAAAAAACAATAATACGGCAAATGTAAGTTAAAACTGTTCTATTTTTTTTTATTCTTTTTTTTTTCCTTCTCCAAACCGCTAACCTCAGAACACAAAAAAACTGTTTTCCTTAGCTTTCTTTTTCGGTTTGATATTACGAATCTTTCCTTTACCATTTTTTCTTCTTTTTTTTTTATTTCCTTATTTTTTTTTCCTTCATATTTTAGATTTGATTCTACGCTCCCAGAGATCCCTCCAAAAAAAAATTTTTTTTTCTTTTTTTTTTTAAGTTATTCTTCTTACCTTTGCGTGTAAAATCAGCTTCCTCATAGCTGACCGGATGCCTCAATCTTCACAGGCTTGCTCACCTTGCCACTCTGGGAGCCGACAGCCTCCATCGCCTTGACAACGTCCATGCCCTCCAACACCTGACCAAAGACAACGTGCTTGCCGTCGAGCCACGAGGTCTGCGCGGTGCAGATGAAGAACTGCGATCCGTTCGTGTTGGGGCCGGCGTTTGCCATGGAGAGTGTGCCAGGGCCAAAGTGCTTGCCGGCCTTACCAGCAAAGGACTCATCGGCAAACTTCTCACCGTAGATAGACTTGCCGCCAGTGCCGTTGTGGTTGGTGAAGTCACCACCCTGGCACATGAACTGCGGAATAACGCGGTGGAAACCACTGCCGGCGTAACCAAAGTTCTTCTCTCCCGTACAGAGCGCACGGAAGTTCTCTGCCGTCTTTGGAACGGCATCAGCGAAGAGCTCAAAGACGATGCGGCCGGCCGGTTGACCACCGATGCTGATGTCGAAGTACACCTTCGGGTTGGTGGGAACGGTGGGGTGGTGTGGCTTGTAGGACATTGGTAATGTGGTTGGGTTTGTTAACTTTTTTTTTTTTTTACTAAATACAGACGTAGAAATAAATAAGTATAAATAAGAATAAGAAAAAAAAAACAAATGAGGAAGAAACAGTGGGATTTCAGCAAAAGAGTATTTAAAGAAGATAGAAGAGAAAGAGAAAAATAAATCGGAAACCGTTAGACACACATATATATATACAACGGAATAATGAAATCAAATTACTCATTATTGTCCCCTCAAAAGTATTTGTAAAACGGCACTTGTCTTAAACTGTTTTTGATCAAAAAGCATAGATAACTATAAAAAAAAGAAAGAAAAAATAGAGGAGAATGAAACTCCCTATATTTATGAACCAGATTCTCCCGCTAAACGACGGAACTCCTTTGCCAAATTCCAACACGTCTTTTTCTCCTTGGGGTTGTAGTAATACACTCTACCCTTCTTATCCTTGGTTTCTTTCCACTCTCCACTTTGTAGTGCTTCTTGTACCTTCTTATCGTAATCCACCACAGGAGACGAAGTGAGAGAACAAACTCCAAAAGAATTATCCGATGTTACTTCTACTGCTAACGACGGAACTTTTTTGGCACTACTACTACTTGGTGGTAGTGGTGGAGGAGGTGGTGGTGGTGGTGGTCGGGGCAGAGATGGTGGAGGTGGTGGTAATTTCTTTGATAATGGGGCTACTGGTGTATGGTTCAAATGGCTCAAAACATAAGAAGAAGAGGTCTCTTCTCCAGAGTTCACAAACGTTTCAGCTGATAAAGGCAATGATGTCTGTTTCTTTAACTCATTTTTCGCTTCTGTCGTCTTTATTGATTGAATACGACTGTCACCCAAGGTAGAAACGGTATCGGTTGCATTGGTTAAGGCACCAAATTTATATCGAATTCTTTGAAATATGTCGGCTACTGGAGACGCAGATTGTGGTGGTGCATTTATTTGCTGTATCTGATCCAAAAGAAAGGAAATATGCTCTTGTCGTTCATCACTTATCCTGTTTCCTCCTGAAGGAAGGGATTGTAATGCAGAAAGAGGAGGGGGAAGTAAAGAAGAAGGAGGAATAGAAATATCGGTGGTAACAGCATCTTTCAAACTTGAGAGAAGTTTAGATTGACAAACTGCAGACTCGTCGCCTACGCTATTCATTTCATTCACATTGGGTACGGACCTGAATTGTGACTCAACTTTAGATTCGGTTTCATAGGAATCTACTACTTCAATAATGAGCTGTGGCGATGATGAATGACGTTCTCTACTGTTTGTATATCGTTTAGTCGTACTATTACAAACACCCCAGCAAGGGTCTTGAAACTGAACATCTTTTGCTCCAGGGCTTCCACCATTTATGGGTAAAGATGAATTTCTCCTCTTAATATGAACTTGTGAATAAGGTGAAAAAGAAACACAAGGGAGTTCTCCCAATACTGGTACTGGAGATTTCTCACACACCCCACTATCTACTATTATATGAGTCGATAATTTATTCTTTTCAGAACTATGCCCAAGTTTATAGGAGGTTATTTGATCACACTCCTTTTTTAACTCAGCAATGTGTGTATCTATATTTTTTCCATGTAGTTGTAAGAGATAAAAACGGTCTATCAAAACAGAAGATGTATTCCAATCTTCTGTACTATTGACTAATTCTTGATTTTGACCTGGTGTCACAACACGTCTGTCATTGCATATTGCAGAGAATTTACTCTCCATCCATGTGAAACCCTTTGTGAGAAAAAGAAATAAAAAGAAAATACCGTATATATAAATATATATTTGTCTCAACAAAAGAAAAAAAATACATATATGTATAAATACAAAGAAGACTAGATATTACATCTGAAAGATAAGTAATAAATAGATAGAGATAGAATGAGAGGGTAAAGAAAGAAGAGCCATTTCGTTTAATGGCAAAAAATGAAGTCTCCTTTTCGTATTTCATAAGAAATACGAGAAGAAATGTAATATCACTTCACTTTTTTCTCACCCCACCTCCCTTTCACGTGTCTCAGAAGTCAAACAAAGAGACAAAGGACAAGAGCAATAATATCGGCAACTTCACAAGCATTTAGAGTAAGGAACACCATGAACAATTCTAGTCTTACATTTCCATAAAATTTCATCAAATAACATCAATGTTTTCATCCACTAATGCGTGTTTGTGGTTTATTATCGGGAGTGTCCTCTGTTCCCTTAATCTGCTTAAACTCCACTGAAACAGGAGAATCTAACTCTACAATAGCAACCTTATAGTCATCCATTTCTTTTATTTCACCAACCTCATTTTTGTATCGTCGACCACGCATGTTGCGTACCCGAATTCGGACAACATTATCAACACCATAAATATTCCTCAAATAATTCGCGAGCTCCGCTTTGGACATGTCGCACGGGATGAGAAACACTGGTCGGGTTGTCTCATTATTGAGAACGCTGTCCAACATTAGTCGCACTTCCACGTCGGGAAAGTATCGTGCGAAAAAAAAGGGAAAAAACTCCTGTGAACGTCGCAACCCTGTTGGCGGTGGTCGTTGATGGGGCCATCCCCATTCCTCCGCCTTCTTCTTCAGAAACCCCATTTTACCAGCGATTGGGTTCCACAGTCGACTGCGGCCAAAGTAATCATTCACTGCGGGTTCCGGGAACGGACGAGGGTCGGGCCGCGTGTGTTGATATTCCCACGTGTTCCAGCCGGCGTGTATACGGCCCATACGGCGGCGCCAGAGATTGATGCCTTGATTGACCAGCGGGCGGTAAAAGCGGCCACGTGTGGCTACTGTCAGTGCGGGAACGGCGAGAAGAGAAGCACCACCAGCGGCAAGTGGACTGCTTGAGAGAGTGCACGCAGCAACACGACCGCCACCGGCAAGCCGCCTTATGCCGGCAGTGGTCATTTCTGCACAGGGTGCTATTCCTATGAAAGGATCCCTTACTACTACTGGACAGAAAGAAAGAAAAGGTGTTGAAATAGAAAATAAAATGAAAAAAATAAAATAAAAAAGTAAAGGATAAGAAAAATAATGAGGTAAAAGGAAACAGAAAGAAGGGATAGAATTTGAAGGCTCACTACTGTGTGGAAAATAAACCTTTTCTTTGGGGGAAGGGATGAATGCCTTCTTTTTTCGTTTTTTTTTTTTTTTTTTTTTAAGCAACTCTATGGATAAAGAGTCAAAACACGGAACCACTCTCGCGGGTTCACACGTCATGTTCGTTCGACTCTCTCTCTATATATATGGTGATTACGCTACTGGAAGAGAATAATAATGATAATAAAAGGAAAAATAAATAAAAAAAAAGGGAGGGAAAAACAAAACACACCGCACTGTGATTGACCCACTCTGCCAATAAATGTATTACGTCTTACTTTCGTCGCCCTCCATAATAATGTGCGATAATGCCTGTAATGTCGCCCGTTGCCGAACTCGTGTCGCCTCCTGCGCTTCCCGCCACTGAGCTTGCAGACGTTGCTGTTCACTTTCTGCCAATCGCAGTGACGCCTCCTTCTCGCTGAGTTCCCGTGTGAGACGAGTATTTGCTTCACCAACACGTGCAAGTTGCTCACGAACAACTGTTAAGGCTTCTACAGCACGCATCAGCTTGACTGTTTGCTGATGTTCTCGCACCATAGATGATGCAAGTTTCTGCTTCGTGTCATCCAGTGCTTCAATTAATTCTGTTAGTTGTTGTTGCGGTGGCGGTGGCGGTAGTGGTGGTGGTGTTGTTGCCTCTTGTTGTTCTTTTTTTGCTACCCAAAGTTCCTCCTTAACGCGTCGTAATTCCTCTTCAACACGTCGGAGCCTCGCCGTCTCGTGATGGTGGTTGGCTGCAGCCTCTTCAGCATCCTCAAGACGTTCTTCTAGTTTTGCTATAACAGATCTCTTTTCATCAATCTTTAACTTTGCCTCCGCTTCCAGTTCATCTAGTGCCAAGTCTTTTTTTTCAATCGTCTCACGCAAATTATGAAGTGTGCGAAGAAGGTTATCACGCTCACGATCCATGTTTTCTTTCATCTGTTGAACTGACAAATCAGAATCTTGTTTCTGCTGAGACATAACTGCCAATTCACGTTCCTTCTCTGTTACACATGCCAATAGACGTTCATTCTCACGTGAGAGTAGATGCTCTGATTGACGAACGATAGAGAGAGCATCCTTCAGTTGCCTCAACTCCTCCATATTCTCCTTCTCTCTTTGCTGTTTTTCATTTTCTTCTTGTTGAATAACTGCAAAAATGGGGTCACATCCTACATCTTTATGTATGGGTGATGTTACCCTTGTCGCCTGTACCTGCAACAATGCCTCACGGTAGTGTTGCTGCAATGAAGCAGTGTATTCCTCCCAAGACTTCTGATAACTACGGTGTTTTATCACTATGGATTCATATTCGTGATGCAGCACTTGAACATGTCTACCGAGAGAAGCAAAAAGATCAATCCACATTGCAGACTCTAACCGACGACGTACTAATAATTCATCTAACTGAAGACGATATATTTCTTCAGATAGATGTAACTCCTTTTCACAAGAGAGTAAAGAAGTTCTGCAACCTAATAAATCATTTTGTAGCTTTTTCATGTGATTTTGTGTTACCTCATTCTGCTTCTCTAACCACTCATTCTGTTGAATAGCATCATCAAGACGAGTATTTAATTCTGTAACTCTATCATTTGACAATTTTCGAACCTTTGAGAGTTCTTCACTCATACGTTTTAAAGAGGCAGCTGATTCTTTTTTTTGTTTAAGCAAATCATTACGTAATGCATTCGTTTGCTCTTCTAGTTCCACACGATTTCTTCTCTGAAGAATAGCAGTTTCTTCTGATCTACGTGAGAGTTCATCCTTTAATGCAGAAATCTGACGACAGAGTAACTTCTTTTCATTTGAAGCAGATTCTGTTAGTGCTACATGTGCCTGACGTACATCATTAAGATTACGGCGTAAATCTTCTTCTAACGCGACACGAAGTGAAAGCTGTTCTTGTGCACGCATAAACTTTTGTTCAAGGTGTTCGATATGTTCCTCTTTGGCTAAAATATTCTTCTGTAGAATTTCCTCTTCCACACTGGATACATGAAACTCCTTGTATGGAGGTATTGAAACATTGGTAACCACAGCACGTGAAATACGCTTTGAGCGGCACTGTGGTGAGGAAGAGTTTCTACCACCAACGTCTTTACTGTAACTACTACTATCATTACTGTCACTACTACTGGCACCAGTGGAAGAGCTTTCAGTGTATGTCATGCTTTCAGATACTTTAGATGTATTCAATGCTGTGGTAACGCATGGTAAAAGATCTGTATTACGCGGTTGCGGTGTTACATGTGGACTAACAACAATGGGAGATGATAAATCCAGTTCCTGGCTTTCAATTTGCTCATTGTGATTATCCGTCACTGTACGATCTATTTGCATTCCATCTCTTGTTGGATCATAACCACACGGTACACCGTTTAGCGCAAACAATCGCGGTAATAGCTGAAGGAGTCGCTCTGCGTAATTGGGTTGTGCCACACAGAATGGGTTTTCCCGCAATCGCAGTTGCTGTGGAAGAGTTGGTAGACCTATTGATGCTCGGGGTGTTTCCACCCGCAAATCTTGAAGATCTCTACAATTCTCTAGTGAACTTTCTAACTCTGACAATGTTGCTATTTTATTCCCACAAATATCAAGATGAAGCAATAACTTTGGACACGGCAAACGACGAAGACCCCTTAAATCTGTCAATTCATTAAAACTAAGAGATAACCATTCTAGACATGGGAGATGTTGAAAACTGTTAATGCTTGTTAAAAAATTACTAGAAAGGTTAAGACGTTTAAGCTGTCGAAGTCCTTTAAACGCGTCCTCATCTACTGCCCTAAGTTCATTTGCACTAATATCAAGTTCTGTGAGGTGTTGTAAATGACCCAAACACTCAATTCGTGAAATACTATTCATATGAACGTTTAATGAGGTAAGCTGTGTCATGTATTCCAAGTAACGGATATTACTAAATGAAAGGAGATTGCGACAACATAAAAATAGGCTGCGCGTGTGACGAAGTGTGCGAAGAGTTTCTTCAGGTAACGGCGTATTCTCCACAACAGGTGCATGCGCACGCTGAAAGACAAGAATCTTTGCTGGTGACGATGTCGCACTGCAGCCGATAGAACTACGTCGCTGCTGAATGGGAGAAGACTCCCTCTTGTTGGGCAACAGCAATAGTGGACCAGGCCGGCGTGGCACTGGTGTGCCAGCACGTACAGCTGGCGTGTTAGCTCGCATGCTAGTACAGCAACGTTGCTGTTTTTTTTTTTATTTTTATTTCCTTATCAATTTCTTCTTCTATTATTGTACCCTCGTGCGTGGAAAGTACAAAGGTATAGACTACAACAAAAAAAAAGAATACTAGAGGTCATGTACAAGAACAAAGTAAACAAAAAAGGAAAGAACATATTGCTTGAAGAGTAAAGGAAAAATAAGGGGGATGAAACGATTGGTATCAAACAGAAAGAAAGAAAAGAAGAAGAAAAAAAAACCATGCATATATGTATGTATGCATACCTCCTTGTGTAAACGTATGTATGTTGACGTTGAGCAGAAACACCAAATAGGGAGAGAAAAAAGATAGATAGATAATGACAAGTTATGTCTCTCTCTCTCTCTCTCCCTCTTGGTAAAATGAGGCCTGTTACATATTTATCCAATCATACTGCGTTTACGCCCGCGAGCCCGCACTGCCTCAAGTCTTGCAAGTGTGGCGGCACCCTTCTGCGCATCTACTGTGCGGCGGTAACCATCAAGAACTAGCGAAGAGGCAATGTGCTCGAGATAGGGATGCGATGACTTGATTGCACGCTCCAGCACGTACAGATCCACCGCCCGTTCTTCCGCACTGTTCTTGTCCATCACCAGACCAAAATCCAATACAACAAGACCATAACGAGCAGACGTCTTTTTCTTATATTCCTCTTTAGAGGTTTGGTAATCTTCCAATAACTGCGTCGTACACATGAAATTTGATGTTGTTAAGTCTCCGTGGATGATGTCTGCGTTATGTAGAAGACCAACGATTTCTCCTATACCCTGCAAAAGATATCTGTCCATTGTGGGAGCAGCATTCTTCGCTTGCTCGACAGATTGTTGTTGCCGTTGTTGATTGTCGAGAATATCACGTACAGTAAGGCCTTCAATGCGTTCCATTATAATTGCACAACGGTCACGATCAACAGCAAACACAGTTGGGGCGGTTACGCCATGTTTACGACATCGCATAAGTGCACGAGCTTCACGTACAGTTCGCTGTTCACGAAGCCTCTGATCCAATACAGGATGACGATAATCCTTGCGAAAGCGATGTTTACAAACGGCCCGGTAGTTGTAAAAGTCACACTCGTACACCTTTGATTCCGCACATTGTGAAAGCACAGAACCGACTTCCACAGAGCTTGTGTGCAATTCCATTTCAGTTCCTTTGTCCTTCATCACTCTTTCCTACCCATAAGAACGGAAGAAAAAACAAAAAAAAAAAAAAAACATTAACAGTGATCATAATAATGATAGTGGTCCTCATATTTTCTTTGATGGAAATGAAATAAATAAATAAAAAAAAACACCATGTCCTTCTCATCCAAAAATAAACACTGTTTCGCTCAAATAAAAGCGAAAGAAAGAAAATATATATATCAACTATAGGATTCTGGGGGTGGGAGAATACATCTTGTATAAGAGAAAACAATAGAAAGTGAAAAACATGGCACACTTGCGCACAAGAAGAAAAAAAAAAAAAGAGTGAAAAACAAGAACAAGGAAATAGTATAATACACGTATAGATTCAACCTTGCGTTTTACTTCCACGAAAAAAAAGCAACATCAAAAGCACAGAAAGGAAAGAGTTTGATTCAGTATAATCGAAGCTATGAGTCTCCATATCTCTCAAGCGTCCATTCACTGGCAAATCAAGTAATTCATTTAAACAGAAAAAAAGAAAAAAAAAACTACAGCACACGAACAGGTTGAGAACCTACGAAGTGGGAAACCTTTACATTCCCATCACAGCTACACTCTTCCTTCTAGAGAGTACTGGAGAAGGGTGGGAAAAAAAAAAAAAAACTTCAATCGCCAACTTCTAACGCAGTGTCTTATGGAAATAAATCAACTCAAAGGGAAAAAGAAAGAGTAAATGAAAACAAAAACACTCCTTCTTCATTTAATCCCATCTCAACACGCATTCACCTTCAGAAATATCCAAAATAAAGAAAAAAAAACGACCATGTAGAATACCTATAGAATGGATATATATATAGAGAGAGAGTGTGTGTGAAAACAAAAGAAAAGAGGTGAGCCTTCTCTTATGATGATTTCTGTTCGGCACTCTTTTTTTCTTCCTCACTGTTACTACCGACTACCTCGTATGGAAGTTCTGCGTCACGCTTTAGTAGTTTCTGGGAGAGAGAAGCGATCAGAATGGCACAGAGTGGGCAGGCAATGAGCATAGACAACACGGCGGTATTCTTCATAACACGTCCATACGCTACACGCCGCTCCGCCTGGGCTATCTCCTCCTCCGTTACCGCACGCAGTAACTCCTGCTGAGCGTTAATCATTGCTGCCGCGCCTAGTGCACCCTGTACGGATCCCTTTCCCAGAGACCCAATACCACAGAATAGAAGCTCACGCCATGTTAGGGGCATGCGCATGAGTCGCGGTGTCAGTACGGCAACCACGAAACGGGCGGCCAGACCGGCCACGGTGACGGCAATGGCGTATCCAATAAAGTCACGGTTAAAGACTTCGTGCACGTCAATATCCGCCCCTGTGAGAGCGAAGAGGGCCGGCATGACGGCGTAGTCCCAGACGGTGGCGAGGCTCCGCGCGAGATCTTGCCGGACTGCAGCGCCATTACCGGCCGCCCGCCGACTGCTGAGACGCCCAAAGACGGCAGCCATCGCGCTGGCCCCCACACCGGCACCCCCGAGGGAGGCGCCCATGCGGCCGGCAGCCAACACCGCGAAACTCAACAACAAAAAGAGGGCGAGCGCCCAGCGCCGGGCGTGAGTGGCGTGCCGCAGCGTCACACGGAGAGGGGCCGCGTCCGAGACAGAAATCCACTCCCCCTCTTTAAAAAGAACGTAGAAGAGAAAAAAGTACATGATGCCGCCAAGCGCAATTCCTCCAAAAAAACCGGCTATCATCTGCACAGGTGCGAGAATAATAGCGAGAGTCCTACTCATAGTAGAAAACTCAAACGCAAGGAGAAGTTGAATAGCCCATACACAAATAGCAGCATCTATAGTAGTACAGGTGAGCAGCATCATAGCCGGACCTCCTCGTGTTCCGTAACCTTTACGCTGTAAATCAATCAGAGCAGGAGCCACCACACTTGGGGCAATAGCAGAAACTATAAAACCCTCCATCATAGCCCATTGAAAATTTGGATATCCAAATAATTCTTTACAAAGAAAACCATGAACAACCGCTTCAGCAGCCATAGGAAGAATTCCAAACATCATATAAGAGAGAAGATTCTCCTTTAATGCTGTAATATTTAGTGACAATCCAGCTCGAAGAACTCCCACTGCAAGTCCAAATGTTCCAACGAATACCCGCATCGTTGATGAAATACCTGAAGTTAAATATCCCGTAGTTGGAATGTTATTGTATAAAATTCCAGCTGCAATAATACAAACAAGAGAAGGTACTCTGGAAATTCTTGATACAACAGTGCCCAAAACTCCAGCAAAAAAGATTGTAGTAGCCGTATCAAAGTATAAACCACCAGGAATAAAATCGGTGGGTGAAATAAGACAATACATAATAACCCATAATAAAAAAAAGCAAAATAGACGAAGTAAGAAAGAAAACAAAAACAGTCGGTACTTTCGATGAATTAAAGTTACATAAAAGCAAAACCGCTTACGGTCAAATTGAATAGCAAAATTTTTTTCGTTGTTTCCCACTCGTTTTATCTTATCCCAAGTATCTGCAGTAAAAGAAGGACGTCTTTCATACGGTTGGATATGCTTTTCAAAAAGAGCATGAACAATTTCAAGACGACGTTCTTCGCTACTCAAGGCATTAAAACTTCTTACAATGTTTCTCTCATGCATCAAGTCCTCCGTAGAAACGGGTTGTCGAACAAATATAGGTGATTCCGGCTGCATTTCCTCTGAAAATGGTCCAGGTACATGTTCATGTGTATATGAATTTGTGCTTGAGAAATCGACACTCACCTTTGTTGAAGCCCTCGAACGTACATCATAAGCTTGTGAGGTACGACGATGCGAAGAAGCCATTATTGATGTTGGATTTTGATAATCAACAAACACACTGGGACAGCGAGAAGAGGTTAAATCATCATCTTTCCTCGTGTGTTGTGATTGAAAAGAACGTGCTAGAGAGTGTGACGCTGTTTCTGATTTACTACATCGCAAGTCAGATCTACTTCCTTCGAATACTCTTTCAGGATGCTCTCCCGGTTCCGTGGCCACTTCATCCGAAAGTAAATTAATAATCTCTTGCTTCACACTATTAGTGCTTGCGTTACAAGGGGATTCTTCACCAAATACTCCAGAAGCTAAATGGATACTAGAAGATAACCTTACTGGATTATCATCTATACTAACAGAATGAGGAAGACATACCTCCTCCGAGGTTATTTTATTATCTTTGTGATGATTATTTGAGATGCCGCCTAACGGGGTCTCTGTGAATACGGTCTCTTGGTCGCCCAAATGATTTTTCTCCGCCAGAGGATTATTACTCGCCATTTGCCCAATGGAGACTCTTTAAAAACGTCACTAGAAGCACAATTAAGAAGTCAAGAGAAAAGACTTCAAATATTATTATTTTTTTGAGGGGGAGTGAGCTGTTGAAAAAAGAAATAAAAAGGAAGAGAACCGATGAATGAGGAGAAGTCCAAACACACAAAAAAAAGAGAGAAATTCAAAAAGAAAAAGGGTCATGTGTACGTAAATAAACCAAATAGAAATACGTACGTATTACAGATTGTTTTCTGCACCTATACAGACACCAGACGACATGGTGCAGAACTAAAAGAAAGGTAAGCCGAAAAAAAAAACTAGTGTTTGCTTCTACATGGGTAATAGAAGCAGAGATACAGCCTCAGTGTCGGAAAAAAGGGAGGAACACAAGTGCCCAAACAACCGCTCTCTTTTCTAAACGCACACGGTCCTGTCGTCTTCCATTACCTTCCAAGACAACATATGCTCTCCCTCTAAAGTGGCAGTAGTGTGGCCGGAAAAAGAGAGAAAGACATACAGCAAGGTCCGTAGCAGAAGAGCAGAAAAATATACGTGAGAAAAGAAATAATGTGTTGACACGGACAACCGAATGATCCGCATTTTACTTGACATCTATCTTATTATTATTTTTTTTTTTCGTTTCCCACTCCTTTCAATCCATTCATAGGCCTTGCCATCAGAGAAATAAACGTCACATCATGTGCCATACCAAAGTGGTACCACAAGTGAGGAGTTTTACAGGAGCACAGAAAGACAGTGGTAAAGATCATTGAGATTGGAAAACGCCAAAACAACACCAGACTGATCCGCCGCAGGTAGTTCCAGCAGCGCTGCTCCATAGCTTAGGGTTAGGGATTAAACAGCCGAATGCCTTGCCACCGCTCCTAACTACTATTGCAGTTAAAGCAGAAGCAGTGGGCACCCAACCAAGCGCGCTGTCCGGCACCTCACTCTCACTCTAACACCATCCCTCCAGTACTCCTTCACACACCCCAGACATAAATGCTGCAGTTCTTCCGCCAAGACAGGAACCCAAGGAATGGAAAGAATGAAGAAGCAGAAAATAACAAAAAAAAAAAAAAACAATAATAATAATAAGGAATGATTGAAATAGTTGGATCAACTACGGTGTGTCACACAAAGGCCGTGTATAGACAGTCTCGTTCCTCTAGGATTTAATGCTACTTCAATTAACCCATTCATAAAGGGGGAATCGGCAAAATCCTTTTCCTTGTTTTCCCTATCATCACCGGCTTTGCAAAGGAAATAATAAAACTCTGCTTATGGTTTTAGGAGAGTGAAGAATAGTCTATGGGATGTTTCCCATTTTGTATAACGGAATCCTTCAACACAAACTATAAAAATTAGGAAAGGGAAAACAAATTAATTCAAACCATATGGAAACCCTTCAAAAATTAATGATAATATTGGTGTGTAATAGCCAAGAACAATCAAAGCAACCAGACTATACAAATGTAATGTACAGCATAATTTCACCTTTCAAAAACAAAACAAAAAAACAAAAAAAAATACTTCAGTTTATTCCGTTCACCTCATAAAATGTATCCATTTCATTTACGAGAGAACAAAATGCAATATTCTAAAAAATACAAAAAAAAAGATATATATATATATATATATGACACGCCGAAAACCGGCCAGTTCATCCCACCCCTCCTTCTCTCTTTCTATCAACCATCTTTTTTTTTTTTTGTCTGACTCTCCAAATCAATCAATCAATCAACCAACCAACACACACACACACAGAAAGCAAAAGAAAAAAAAAAGACTGTGTGGTAATTACGAGACGATAGCATATATCTTTCTATGTTTGATGACTCAACGCCTGACGGAGGTCTGCAAGTAAGTTTCGCTCGTCGTCTGTCAGCATTTCTAGATCACTCGGCATCGGAAGACCCTCTTCTTCTTCTCCATGGCGTCCAACCGGCTTCACTTGTGTTTGATACTTTGAAGGCATTAGAATGGAGTTCGGTGGACGCTGCAGCATCATTGGAGGGTTATTGACATTATAGAATGTACCAGCGTTAGCTGGTGGTGCAGTGGACTCAATTGGTTTAGCGAGCTCTGCCGCTACAGCAGTGTATGTAGAATCTTGCTGCATCTGTAGACGTTCCGGTGAGTGTGTGCTCCTTTTCGCAGCTGATGTCTGCTCATCAAATCCCTTAGATGTATCTGAAACCATTCCTCGTGTGGTGAGATCAATCGCAACTGTTGAAGTAAGAAACTCGCGGCGTCGTTGTAGTTCAGCGTCAATAGCTGCCAAAGCCGCAAAATATTGCTGTGGCTGCGTCTCAGTACCGTATTTTTGTGTTTCTACATCCTGTGTCGTTGACTGCCTTGACGGCAAAGAGTGATACGATGATGGTTGTTCACAACCCTCGAGCGATTTAGGGTCTAGGTCTACAACGAGTGGGGCTCCTGATGTTTGCTGTGGTGCGGTGTAAACTTCCGTAGGTGCAGCAACCTCTCGTCGGGAATCCAATGCCGACGACTTACCGCCATTAGTCAAAGGAGTACATTCTCTAACTGTTGTTTCTCTTAGTGGATTATCCCTCTTCGAAACCTTCAAGTTTTGTTCTTTCGATATCGTTTGATTAACACTCTCTTGTGCACGCTGGTACGGTTCATCATATTCTTCTTCTGATACTCCCCGTAACAAGATTCGAATATTAGAAGAATCTGTAGCCTCATTTTTCCTTGTTGATTTCTCAGAGTGGTTTGAGGAAAACTGCACAGATTTTGAAACTACTGACGGTGATGCTGTTTGTAGATGTTTAGACTTTCCAAGAAACTGTACTGTTCCTTCCGGAACACGCCCTTGAGATTGCACTATCGAACGAGCATGTGCTACGGACGTAATAGCCTCTTCACTACCTCTATCTTCATTCTGTAATTTCGGCTTTTCTATTTTACCCTGCAGAGTATCTTTATCTCGAGTTGGTTTTATCATCATCATTGCGTTCGGATTTTCAGTGGTGTTAGGATTATGTGATGATCTCAACGCGGAGACAACAACAGCGATGACTTCATGTAAGTCTACATAACCACCAAGATCAAAGGCTAATGAATCACAATTACATGATTCCTCTTCTACCCAGTACGCTACAATTGCTTTTACCCCCACTACTTCCGCCGGTTTTAACTTTCGACGGTTCCCCATAGAACATTTCTTGCCTATATTTCTACTATCTATAATACTCACCGCTGCAAGCATTTCAGTAAGAACCCTTGTTAGCAAATGAAGTTCCACATAGCGGCGAGAGGCAATTGTATATTGCAAAACAGAGTGTGATGTGTCATCCTCACCATTTTCTCCGTTTTTCATAGAATGTGGAAGGATAACCTTCTGCACCTCTACCGTACTATACTTTAAAGCACTGCGATGAAGTCGAGCAAAGAGGGAAAGGTCTTCCAAAGCAGAGGAAGACTCATCTACAAAAAGTTCACGAAATAAGCGACATAGAGGACAAATACTATGGTATAGATGCAGACCATAAGCAAGCTCTTTTAACATTTTATTCCACTGAAATGCACCGTAGCGAGCTTTCAATACTGTAACCGTCAACGCAGCAACTGACCGTACTTGGCTATTATCAATTGTAACCAACTTTGCTACATAACTCATGATGTCTTCTACTAGTCGTGAGACCCATTGTGCAGAGCGTGTAGTAGTTGAGTGACTGAAAGCATTGTCTACATTGGATACTAAAGAAGAGGTAACGTTGTTGCTATTACGCCTAGAAAAAGATCGTTCCACTGAAGTTGGAAGCGAAACAGATGACTGACGAGGCGTTGAGCATCGCCGAAGAAATACTGACTGTCCATTCAGAAAAGGAGTACCTCCTCGCACATGCTGCGAACTTCCACGTCGGCCTCTAGCGCTCATACTACTCATTGCTCTATTTCGTACCCTTTGTTGTTGTTGTTGTTGTTGTTTTTGTATTTGTGATTTATGGGGTTTATGTGAGTCATCGCTAGCGAATGGGTGAGATGTATTGGCAGTGTAGAATTGTTCGGCGGTAACAACACTGTCCGTATTCCAATCAATAGTCCATGGACTAGAGTCAGCATTGGGGCCACTATTAAACGATAGTGACTTTCTCAAGGATGGGGACATGCCATGTGTTCGTGTGACCCAACGACCCAACGGCGATGTACCGCGGTGCTCTCTAGTTGCTGCACTTCCATCCCACCTTTGTTGTTCGTTTTGTTGTTTTTGTTTTTGTTTTTCTTCTTTTTGTTGTTGTTGTTGTTGTTGTGGTGGTGGTGGTGGTGGTTGCTTTACGTCTGCGGGTGTGAGAGGTGGAATTGATAATGCAGGATGCGTGGAGTTCACCCGCCATTCAATGTAAAGATTGTTCCAGTCATCACGGACAGCATGCCAGGCACTCTCATCAGCAGCAGCCAAGAGAAGCATGATCTTTTCCTTCTCTCTCTGTGAAAGTTCAGAGAGTACAAAACAAGTTGACATGAGTGGATACAGGTCCCTGTTATCCTCTATTCCTTTTCTTTTCGTGTTTACTCGTTCTTCTCGTCACCCTTATTTACAGAAACATATAAGAGGAATGATAGGGTAAGTGTACAGACAAAAAAAAAAAAAAGAACACAAAATAAATGAAAATAGAACCAACGGCCTTGAGGTAATAATAATAAAAAAAGAATATTAAGATAAAATTACAATCTATGAAATAAACACATAACTTTGTGCTCAGCTGTGCTCTACTGGATTGAAGCAGCAGCAGCAACAGTAAATAATCATACATTACCTCAGCCCATACAGTCTTAAATCAAGCTCCACATCTCGAGAGCCAAAGCAATGATAATCAAAGTTGAAAATTTCTTTTAACCCTATTCCAAGGTTAAAGGAAGAAGAACATATCGACTGATCTCAAGAGAAAAAAAAAAAACATTACAACAAAAATAAAGGAATCTAGGAACGACTTTGAAAACAACCAATCGACACACACAGACAAAAAAAAAAAATTCACTTTTGAGTGGCAAATGATTTTTTTTTTCTCTTTTTACAAACCTTCGGGAAAGGGAATTTGTGGGTAGCATTGGATGTTCTAACGAAAATAGTAGGATAAAAAAAAAAGCACAATTCCTTAATTGAAACATCTTCACTCTTGTGTCCTAACCATTTATATCATGAGGAAGAGAGTAGTTTTTCACGCAGAAGTAAGCCTTGTCGCTGAAGGGCAGCAACCTCCACTTTAAGATCGAGATTTTCCTTTTCCCCACACTCCAGTTTGTACGCCAAATCTTTTAAAATTGCAGACATGTATTGTAGTTGTTGTTTCCCTTCAATTTGTGCCGTCTCGAGATTAGCGCAGCGACGCTGCAACTCAAGTGCTGCCTCTTTGGCACTAATCGCATCATTCCGCCAGCTTTGCTTCTCTGCCACAGTACTCTCCAATTGTTGTTGTTGTTGTTGTGTGACTTGTTGTTGTAGCTTTAATAGATCCCCCACAGTTGAAGAATGGCATTCTGCCATCTGACGCACCACATCCTTTAAAATCACCATCTTTTTTTCCACCTCTTTTGTTATCATTGTCTGGTCTTGGTATGGTTGTGCGGTTGGTGTCATGTTACTACTCACAAGCTCTGCGAGTGCGTTGCATTGAACACTCAATTCTTCTACTTTTGTCAACAGTGATTGAATGACGGAATTACGTAATTGCTCTTCCCCTGATTGCTGTTGCAGCAACTGCAATGGAAACTGATGTTCCCTTTCTGGAAAGTGAGAAGTATTCTCCTCCGAGTCAAACAAATGTTCCTCTACTGCAATACCACCGGATGGTTTATCACTCCCTGAAAACTGGAATAGAGGAACAGCCTTAGATACGTCATTATTGGTATCTTTAGCATCTGAGTTTAACGCCAACTCTGAGGTTTTATTGTCCAGCTGAAGTTTTGTTGGAGGTAAATAGTCTTTTCCAAGGAAAGCTTGCTTTGCTAACAGTAATGCAGCATGCCGTGGATGTTCTTCAACGAAACGCCTTCCACCTGTGACGGTACTGTGGGTTTCTTTTTCGGAGTAGAGAGATGAACTCAAGACTGGTTGAATAGTTTGCGAACCTGTTGTGAATTCTAATGTCTTCCTTTGACTCTGTGGTAGATATTCTGCTAAAAGCCCAGGTGTAACGTTCATCTGTTCCTTCTCTTTTTTTACTGGAACTACATCCCTCTCGTGATGGAATGAGTTTCGTTTGGGAAATGAGCCCGTAGAGGAATTAACTTCTGGTAGCACAGCGTCCATATCCAGTTCAGTATAATTACCATTCCTGTCAACACCCTTTATGAAGTTACTCTTGTTGCCACTCACAACCCTCTTCTTACCTTCATATTCGTCCGGAAGGTCATTATTATTATTGTTATTATTATTAACTGCAGCAGCAGCAACAGCAACATGGATTTCGGACTGTTGGGTTCCTTGTCGTTTGTTCGTTTTCGCTTCTAAACGCTTAGAATCCACCTCTACACTACTCGCTGAGTCAATATTTCTTGTTTCACTTAATCGAGTACTTTCTTTTTCCTCCATTTGAGAGGTGTGTTTTTTCTTTGAATTTTTCTCTTCGCATCGCAGTATAGGCATCGCTTGACTACACCCATCGTCGTCTGGTCTTACTTTCACTACATCTGTCGTTTCCCGGTCTTGTTCTGTTGTGAGAAGCCCCTTTTTACTGCTGCTACCATTACTCTTGTTGTTGTTGTTGTTATTATTATCATCATGATCATGATCTCCATCATCATCATTATCATTATGAATACTACTGATGATGTTGCTGTTTGAAATTTCTTCCTCTGCTGCTTCTGACTCCGGGGACTCAGTGGAGTATGCACAAGACATTGTAGTCAATGGAGGAGCTACAACCGCGTCATGCAATGTTTCCTTAGCAGCAGTAGCATTAGTAGTAGTAGTAGTAGTGGTTTTTGTTTTTCTTGTTGGTGCTACAACACCTTTCTCTTCACCATCTAATTCAACTTCTGTCCTTTTCACTTCTTCGTGAGTATCTTTTTTGGATTCTGAAGAATCACCACCGCCGGTAAACACTGATTCCTCTGCTTGTGGTTTTACACATTTATCATCCGTTTCTTTCTTTTCTTCTGCCTCAGAGTGATGAGGCGAGGCGGATGAGTATAAGACACTTCCTGCATTACTTGTATTCTTCTCATTAGATTCTGGTGGAACTTCATCCATGTGTACATTCGATACTGATCTGGTCTTCTTTTGACTATCACGACTAGCATTACTACTATTACTACTACTACTAGTACTACCACCACTAGTACTACTACTAGTACTATTACTCCTACTAGTACTACTGTTACTATTACTTTTATCATTACCATGACTGTTCTCTATTGACGCACCACGTGCAGAAGCGGGTATCACAGGATTCACTAAAGGTCGTACTTGATGCATCATAAACTCCACAACACACTCATTAGATTCCCGCAGCATTGAGCGAACTAATACCTCCACTTCAGCTGCAATCAACTCTGCACGGTGTCGTTGCACCAACTGCTTTAGGTATTGAAAAGTGGCATGTTCCGCTGCATAATTTGAATTAAACGATTGACGATCCACCTTTTGCAACGCCTGAGACTTTGCGGCCTCTGACATATTACTATTTGATAACACCCCCTCCATTTGTCGCACAAACAATGGTGGTAAAAGCGGTTCAGGTAATTTACGTAAAAATAATGTCAATAAAGCCACAAAGTGCGGTGCACGGAGAGGCATTTTTGCAAACAGACTACGAAATGGTTTCTCAAACACACGATTGGCTCGTTTTCCTGAAGGCTTCTCTGCACGATTACCATTTTTCTTCTCCACCCGCACACGTTTATTAAGCGAGAGTAGTTTACTCTTCTTTGCAAAATCGTTGATTGTCTTCTCTGCGGATGCAATCCATATACTGTCTGGTGATACAGCGGATGGGGAACTGTTGCCGTTTTTATCCGCACCCGTGTAGTCCTTCTCCTGCTGTGTATCCCAGTAGAATGCGATATCCTGCAGCAATATGGGAACGCTGGGAATGTAATTTGTTGACTGCAACACCGCCCGCTGTTCATACACGACGAGTGTACTCACCGGAATGCCAAAGTACGCGAGCAGCCGGTCATCACGCCGTGACCGCGGCACACACATGGACGTTCCCATGGCGTACACACACAAACAAACACACCGCCCCTTCACAGGAAAACCAAAAAATCTATATATATATATATATATATATGTATGTATCGCCTTAAAGTAAGGGGGATATATATATATATATATATATATGAAATTAAAATAGAAAAGAAAGGAAAAGAAGAAAACAAGTAATAGAGAGAAATGCTCTTGTGATACGAAGGAGATATCTGCACACAGGGGAACATAATTATATTTTATCTTGAAGGGCATGTTTGTGTGGGTATGTTAAGAAGTCATAAGTTGTGATTGAAAAAGGTGAGGGAGACACTTGAACTGACGTTTCAAGCGATGCACAAGTGCAATCATTCAACAAAAAAAGAAAAAATGAAACGAAAAAAAAAATAAAATAAATAAAAAATGCCTTTCCACTTTATACAGCAAAAATCATACACACACAAAGACAAACAGACAATAAAAAAAAAACTAGAACAGAGGAATAATAATACGGGAAAGGGAAAAAAGCAAAAAAAAAGGGACTTCAACGGAAAGCATAACAACAATTAAAAAAAAAAAAAAAACAAGCTCTTTTCTGTTTTTTTTTTTTTTTACCTTTAAACTCAAATCTCAGAAAGTGCGTCACAATCACATACAAAAAAGACAAATGAGAAAGGTGAACAAATCGTAGTAAAAACGAAAACCAAACTAAAAAAAAAAAAAAAAAAAAAGAACCCAAAAAAAAAAAAAAAAAAAAATGAGCATAGAAGTTCTCTTCCGCTTCAAAGACATCAAACTGATAATCTATTATCACGATTCTTACTTTTCTCTCTTTAATCATTTGCTCTATTCGAGCCCATATATAATATCCGTTCCCAACGTATCTTCGTACGTCTCAGTTTATGTGCCTGCGCCAGAGCTAGTTATTAAAATAAAACAAAAACAAAACAAATGGGAAACGTGAACGCTCAACAACCATCAGAAACGTTGTCCAGAAAAATAAAGGGTTACTGACACACATATACACAGAAAGAAATAAAGAAAGAAAAAGATACAAGGAACAGCAACACCAGCGTTACCACTGTTGAGTTGGAAAGGGTCTTCCTCATAACAATGGCACAGACTGAATATACCTTTGTTTATTTTTTTTTTCTTTTCTTTTTTTTCTTTTTCGATCATTCTCTTCCCTTTTTTTATTTTATTTTCCATTTCAACTGTCTCTCTTTTTCTGGACTATGTTCCATCCCATACGCATTTCTGCAGTACCGTAAACACATAAACACAAAGAGAAGAAGAACATTATTGTTAAGAAAGGAAAACCGGCACGCGTAAGAGTGGGAAAAAACGACAAAGATAGAGGGAAGGGAAAAATAAACCCCTTATCTACTGCGTTGAATAGAGATGGTAATCTTAACGAAAGAAGAATCACATAGAGTCTTCACTATAATAATAATAATAATAATAATAATAATAATAATAATAATAATAATAATAATAAAACAGTAAAAAAAGAAAAGACATGTGAATCGCTTCTGTGGTTTTTACTCTTCACTTTTCACGGGTTCTTCAGCTGCCACATCACTACAAGCAGAATCCACTGAATCAACTTCACATGCGGCATCCAACTCAGACGTTATATACAATAATTTACTCCATTCCTCTTCATTACTTTCACTTAAAGAAAGAGTTTTTTCAGGAGATGATGTATCATCCTTGTAAACATCAAGCCACCTCGTTTTTTCCCCTTCATCCCACTCAAGAACTCGCTTATTAATTTGTTTTAACTCTCGTGGAGGACATGGATCAGGATCTTTCCTATACAAAAAACCATACACCTTTTCTATTGGATGATATCCTTTTAACTTGAATGACTTTCTCCGTGGCCCTAGAAATTCACCATTATTGGTGGTATAGTGGTGTGCCTCCAGTGGGTGAGGAACGGGAACAATAGTGCTAAGACTACCAACTGGAATATATGCAGAGAGTACAGATGTCCAGACAACGTGGTCCTGTAAAGTACGACATCTAAACAACAAAAATAATCGTCTTCTACCCCTTGTGAAAGAAATTGCAAAGTAATAAACATCATCAGATTTTTCACTTCCAGAAGATGGGGTAGAAAGCACACCACGTACCTTTGAAGATATCTCAGGATGCATAAAAGGCGCCACATGCCGCAGAAGATAAACAGGGCGCTGTTTCGTACCGTCCTTTTTTCTATGCGGCTCCTCAAACGGTATAAAACAGTGCGCCGACGATGGTGACAGTGACTGTTCAGGTTGATGGTGCATGTAACCAATGCCTTCTCGGGTAACAATAACGTATCGTTTCTGCCAATCGTGTGTAGAAAACAAACCGCCACCAACAGAGTATTTCTCCAGCCACCCCTCACACTGTGGCAAACCGTTCACCATAACCACATGAGCCGACGTCATTTGGAGACTACTAAAACTCATATGAATGTATGAATGGATGTATGGATATAAATATATATATATATATATATATATATATATATATATGCTCTTGTCGGTGGAGGATAACTAAAACGATAATAAGCAAGTGTTCCCTTCAGGCACAATAGGTCTTCTAAAGATTGATATATGGTAAGAACAGCCAAAGGATATACTTTTTTTTTTTTCCTTCGCCTACAATTTTCTCTTTTTTTTTTCTATTTTGGTTTCGTTTCCTTCGGAAACCGTTTTTACTTCTTCCTTCTTAATTTCAGATATTATTAATGTTTTATTTTACTGTATATAAATATACAAGTAGGTATATAAGTCTTGAGAGAGGGGGGAAACCTAGTAGTATAAGTTAAACTACTACGGAATTTCAAAAAGAAAAAAAATTCTTTTGAAGATTAGAACCCCGCATTAGGAAAAAAAAAACATCATAAAGAATAAAAAGAGAGAAAAAAAAAAGAAAAAGTCACGAAAAAAAACAAGGAAACAGATCAGACACAATGTCAAAGAGTATCACAATTCTGCATACGTGTGAATGAGAAGGAGTACAGGGTGTCATAAAAGCCTAGCAAAGCAAAACGAGAATCAAAAAAGTGGAAACTCAATTCCACAAAACATAAACGGAAAAAAGAAAAGGAAAAAGAAAAAAAAAAACGAAATACTTCATGACAATAAGAAAAAAGAAAAGAAGGAGATTTGCAACAATGCCCTAGATGCAGGTGTAACAAAGTCTAATTCTTCCTCTTCGCCACCACACCCCTTCACTGAAGGAAAAAACAGAAAAACACCCACACACACACACAGGGAGAGAGAGAGAGATAAACACATAACGGGATTTTTCCTTTTTTTTTTCTCTCTCTTTTCTCCCTTTCTCCTTTCTCTTCTTTCTTACACCTTAGTATTCACCATCACCACCATCACCACCACACACTTACGCATACGCACAGATCATGCTTCCGGAAAAATAAAAAATTCTTTTTTTTTGTTTCCTTATTGCATTTAGTTTTCCCATTGGGATCGACAGAAAGCCATTAAAGTAAGCAGAAGGGCATCAGTTCCTGCAAATATTTTTATCTCAGCAACTGTTGTATTTTTAACCAGTGTTTGTGTAATAGGGGTAAGAACGGTAACTTCACCTACTAGTTCCATTCCTCCATTCGTCTGGCTTGGGATACTGCTTAAGACAGTGCCACCACTGGTGCGTTGTGGACGCCAAACGGCATACGTTTCTCCTGCAATAGTTACATTTGTTTTTGGTGTTGAGATAACATTACAAGGCATAAAGCCTCCTGTCCCAGTAGGTAGAGGCATAGAAGTACATCCATCCATGGAATTGTTATTGTTGTTACCAAATAAAGAGGCATTTGAAAAAGAATCACCTCGTCCACTTGTATCTCTTCGTCTTACAGTCTCTTTTAAACGCATTACGTATTCCACATCTTCTGCCTTACTCTTCTTACCAGCAGCATCCCAAGCTAGTGTCAGGTTTGAATTTTGATCAAGATAGCAAGAAGCAAAGGTACGGTCTGATGGCGTAGAGAAACAAAGTGTACTACCAAATAGTTTCCATTTAGTTTTGATTTGCGCAATGGGAGAACGTTTATCACCATAATACACAAATGCATCAAGAGAGGCTCCAGATTCAGCTGAAAACCAAAGAATACTATTTTGTGGATCTGTTGAATCCGCTACCACAAAATTTTCTCTGTTAATGGTACGACCATCAAAAATACAATACCAATTTACTGGTTCCTTATCATGCACTATCCAAGGTGAAATCGTACGATCACTACGTAAAGCATAGTCCGGAAATGAACAACGACCACCTCCAAAAAACATAGGAGGAGGAAGATTATTAACCAATTCACGATATCGCTTATTCACTATACTTAATTTCTTAAGAACAACTGGACCTGCAAACTCTAAAGCGGTAAGAAGCTCTACAGAACGTAGTCGTAGGTCTAACACTTCCGCAGCGGAGAACACAATCGTCCTGCTACCACTGCGTACTGCAGCCGAGAGTTTCAGTCTTCGCCCAGAAGGCAATGGTGCAACATCTTTAGCAAGACATTGATTAGGATTTGGTATCTTAAAATTCACAAATTCCTTTGATGAGGCACCACTATTCGAATAATTTCTTGACATACTACCATTGGAATCCATAAGAACTTGATTTAGTTCTGAAATACGCCGCTCAGAGACAAAACGAACACCACATAAAATGTTTCCAATTAATGGACTTTCAAAAACAAAGAAAAAGCGAACTCCACTCTGCGCCACTTCATAACACACACAACCGGTAAAGGGAAATACACCCCAACCCTGTGATTGCAGCTGCGAGAGACCACAGTGTCCTGGTGGAATAGTCCCGGGAAAGTGCATACCCTCATAAAATGTGGCGTTTGGAATGGAATAGCCCACTAATCGAAATGATTGAGAAGTGGTATTTTCTATGCATATTACAACACCATTGCGTACAGAACTCATTTGTCGATTTAAAACCATAAGAGTTGATTGAAGCACGTTAATAGGTAACAAATGAGAAGTACGCATTGTAAGAAGAGCTCGTGCCTCTTTTGCTAAGCGTCGCCACTGAACAAGCTCTGGATCATCACTCCCTAGAACCTCAAGAGAACCAGGAGGGGATGAGAAAGAGCGAGCAAGTGTAACTTCACCATTATTGTGCTCGGCCATTGATCCTATTAATTTTGTTCGTTCTTGTTGTTCTACCTCACTACGATTGAGTTTCAGACGCTCTATATCTTTCATTTGAAACCCACGTTGTGCCCAAAAATCCTCATCTGTGACTTCTTCGGCAAAAGAATTCCTATCAGAAGCACTTGTTGAAAGAAGAAGTAATTCTGCCTTCTCAAAGGCATTTACAGCTTCAGCTATACGAAATAGGCGCAAGTACTCTCTACCCATAATAAATTGAGCTTCTGGTGAACGACCAAGAGAATATGCAGCGGCAGCTTGTGCATCTTCCATTGCCTTTTCATGTTGTTTCATAGCTGAATACGCGTCCGCGCGAAGAAGTAGCAATCGAAGCATCTGGGTGCGATTTAATAATAACCGTGGTTGTGCTTGAATTGATCCATTAACTCCATCTGAATCTCCTTGTACAACTACACCTTGAATGATATCATGACCAGATAAAGATCTATTTGTCCTATTAGTACCCATACTGCTTGAAAATGAAGAGGTGACTTGACTATTCCTTATTCTTCCATCATTGTCTCTCTCAGGGGCAGAACGAGTCCGATCAAGTGATGGAGAACGCAGAGAATTATCTTGCCCTAAACTACTATTATCACAAAATTTTGCATGAAGAAGTGCCATTGTAACAGTTTTAATGGCGTTTTGGTAGTTAGAGTGAACACGTACATCTTCATGCACACGGCGAATAACGTCGTGCATGGGACCTGATGGACGTTCCATCATATGGTTCCACTTTCGCTTTGTGAAGACAATATAAACCCCACTTAACTCGATATTTCCTACTTGAAAAGAGTAAAGGAAACAAATTAAAAAGAAAAAAGAAAATAATAACAAGAAAAAGAAAAGAAAAAAAAAAAACAATTGTCGTTGAATCAGATGAACACAAACAAAAATTTATATAAAATTTTACACAGTGTAAACCCCCTTACTTCCCTTGGGGAGGGGAGGGGGGTGCGAAAAAAGGGTGAAAGGCGATGTATATATCATGCACGTGCGCCTGTGTGAGTGTGTATGTGAATGCAAATGTATGTAAACGTCCGCTGAACATATATATGTTCTTTTTATTCGTTTCTTCTTTTCTTTGTTTTTTTTTTTTTTCCTTTCTTTCTTTACACATCCGTGCCGGTGCAGACGTGCATCCCATACAGCGCAACTCCCCCAACACGTGTTTACTGTTTATTCGTCCTCCAAGTACACCTGACTCCCGAGTGACGCGTAGAGAGTGGCCTTCAACTCACTCAACGCAGCCTCAACATTCTTCAGCTCCGCCTCCTCGGCTTCCTGTTCACTTTCCAGCCGTTCCCGCTCGGCCTCCAGCAACGCCTCCGCGTCGTCTGTCTCGGTCTGCATGAATGTCTCACCAAAGAGATACATCGCACCGTCGGCAATCATCAGTTCGTCAGCAGCATCGCTGAGTTTCACGATCTCGTCCTTTCGTTTGGCGATGGCCTGCGTTAGTTCCTTACGGCGACGGTGCAGACGAGCAAAGACACATATACGGTGTTGGTCATCCTGAGTGACTTCAACTCCCTTTCCCTTTAAGAGTGACATGTCTCCTTGTGAATTTGTTCTTTTTTGTTGTTGTTGTTGTTGTTTTTCTCGTTCGTAGTAGTTTCTATCTGGTTGTTAATGTTAGCTTCGTTGTCTTTACAAATTAACAGTGTGTGGGTAAATGTGCGTTTGTTAGCTCTTCTGGGTTCAGGAGAGTACAACACGAACTTCTTCCTATTCGTTTATTTCCTTTTACTTTTACCTGCGAACAAGTGAAACAGAAAAAAAAAAAAAAAAAACATTTACAAAGTAAGAAGAAGGATAACAAATAAAGTGTCCTTTTTTGTTGTTGTTTTGTTTCTTTTCAGTCCTCAGAATGTTCTTTTTATTTTTTATTTTACCTTCAGTCAATCAAAAAAAAAAAAAAAAACATACACACATACACACACACAAAGAGGGACAGGAGAGGAGTGAGTGAGTGAGTGAGTAAGGGAGAGAGAAAGAGAGAGACTTCCTTCAAGTTTCTCTATCTATCTCTTTCCTCTGTATCGGTGCATATGTATCTACTAAGTAACAGGACTCATCCCACTCTTATTTTTTGTTTTCGTCATGGTGTATCACACTAATATTAAAGGGAACTGGGAATAAAAACTAATAAAAAAAAAAGAAGGAAACGCATTACATGAATAAAGCATGTAATAAGAATGCGGATGTTGCCAGAACCACATCCTCTGTTGAGACCCTATTGTTTCTACCCAACAAGGACACAACAAAACTATACTAACTATCTCTTTTTTCGATCGGCTGCTTTTTTAAACCAGGGATGCCGCAAAGCCTCAGATGCAGTCAGTCGACGTCGCACATCACGTGTAAGCAACTGTCGCAGGAGATCTTTCGCCTCACTACTAAGTAACGGTGATGGTCCTACTTGTTGTTGTCCAGTCATAATCATTTTGAGTAATTTACTGCGGCGTTCATCATGAAAAGGAAAAGCAGAATGTAAGAGAACAAACATCGCTACACCTGCTGACCACATATCAACAGAGGTGTCATAACCCACATGTCTTGACATCAAAAGCGGATTTAGACTTTTTCCCGTTTTTCCTGCCCATTTTCCTCTACTTTCATGATTTTCTTCAGAAGGAGTATTGACAGTATCTACAGCCCCCTCCAAAGATTTTCTTGGAAGAGGAGAAATCGGTGGAAGTTTCACACGTGCAACCGAATTGTTTTCCTTTGATTCTGTTAACTTCATCTGTTGTTTTAGTTGGACTGCAGCACGAACAATCTCCGGGGCTACATAGTGGTGAGAACCACAAAATTCACTTAGTAGCTTCTCCTTTCCCCAATGAGAGTTACTATCAGTCTCTGCACCACTATCACTAAGTCGTCGCAATTTTTCACAGAATCCGTAATCAATAAGATGGGCCTTATTATTACTATCAAGAACTAGATTTTCAAGTTTTACATCACGATGTACAATTCGACGACTATGAAGATGTTCCAGAGCGAGCAAAAGATCTAACATGTATGTTGCTGCTTTTACCTCATCCAGTGGCTTACGAGAGATCAGTGTGAAGAGATCTCCTCCACCTAATAGTTCCATCACAAGAATACACTGAATCTTTCCTTCTCGTAACAACAATCGTACTTCCTCAATAGTTTTACGTGTGGAATCTGCGTTGCCATCAAGTGACGTGCGTGGGTCTGGCACAACAGTACTAACACCAGGAACCTGTTGTGAAGGACCAACACCAGACTCTCGAGATCTACACTCCAGAGTCACAGGAGAATCATTAACACCACAAAATAGAGATCGTCTCCATGTCTTATGTGGAATTCCCTTTGCACTTCCGTTGCGCTTTTGATTATTATTATTATTTCCTCTCTCGTCTAAAACTGGTCTCGTGCTGTGGGATACGGTACATCTCAGTCGTGGTGCGTACCGCTGCAGACGGTGTTGCAGTTCTGCAGGGTCATGTACAAAGACATCACTAGCGGAGACCAAATTTGGATGATCTACTGTAAGCGCAATGGCGATTTCTTTAATAAGCCCATCCGAAAACCTTTGCGGTGCGGTATCATCACCTATCGCACGCACTGCTGCATCCGGTCTTGTTGTGTTATTAGGCTCTACTGTTGTGGTAGCTATTGTTGGGGCGATAGTGGTTCCATCACAGTCTCTTTCCTTGTTCTTCTGAGCACTATGTTGCGTTTCCTTGCGGAAAACAAATTTTGCCGCTTTCCGCTGCCTCGTAACGCGATGAACGACTTCCACAACAACTCCATAACTCCCGCGGCCAAGCAGCTTGCGTATTCGGTACAATCGCTCAAATTCACTCAGTAAATGTATACGCCGAGGCTCTTGCATCTCCGCTGTGGTACTTAAATCTACTGATAGTGTGCATGAGGCGATACTGTTCGCAAAAACATCCGGTGGTTGAACACACACAGCAGCAGCAGCAGCGGGAGCAGCGGGAGCTACAGGGGAAGGGTGTGGTAATGACAACGGTGCATCGTTTACTGCAGATGGTTTTTTACTACTATCGTTATTGCCAGTATTGTCGTTGCTGTCTTTGTTATTGATGTTGCTATTGGTGTTGTTGGTGTTGTTGTTATTATTATTGCTACTAATGCTGCCATCACCAGCACCCACAGATTCCTGCAGTGCTGATACGGCCTTCCTTACAAGCATACAGAAGAGAGTGAGAGGCGGTGTCCTTTTCTTCTTTCACCCTTTTCCTCCTAATATCACGGTGGAAAACTACAGAGATACCCCCACGTGTATCAAAGAAAGAAATAATGACTCTTTCTAAAAAAAACAATTTGAAAAAGAAAAGTAAGAAAAATGTAAATTAGACGCGAAAGCCAAAAGACCTACAGGTACATAAGAAGAAGCTCACAAAAACAAGAACCACAACTATGTTTGTCATTTTAATAGAAGGGATAGAGCAATGGAATCATGATTACAAGTATGAAAATGAGAAACAATGACGGGCCAAAGAGGCATAAAAAAAAAAACAAAAACAAAAACAATAGAGTGTATCCCAAATAAATAGTTACCAATAAATATATAAATAGAGGCACAGATACAAGCATAAATGTAAAAATACATTTAAAAGAACATGCAGACAAGCTGGCACCCCGTTCCAATAACCCCCCAAAAAAATAATAATAAAACCAATGAGAGCAATTAATTATTATTTTATTTACATTATATTATTATTCTTACTATGACTATTGCTCGTACCATGTGTATTCTTTTTAGTAAACAAAAAGTACATGATATACCAGCAAACATCACACTTTTTTTATTTATAAATGCAACACAGGAGAAAGAAAAAAATGTATTTTCTTTCTTTTTTTGTATGCGTGTTTCCAAGTACTAATAATAGAGGTCTAAACAGTAGCTAGGCAGTACTACCATTATTACTGTAATGTCCTTATGATGTAGAGACGTCAGAGATCCACTTAAGTATCTCTCATTCACTTATATATATAGAGAGAGAGAACAGAAACAGCATATGAGGTACCTGCAAGTTTAGACTTGTGAAAGTATAAGAAACTACTTCGTTTATATATTTCTCTCTTGAAAACCTCTCAAGAGCATACACCCTCTACAGTAGTCTTCAGGGCTCTTTCCAGTGAAACCGCTGTTATCATTGTCGGTTTGTCATCTTATATCGTGGCGAATTGATTGAATCACATCAATCTGAAGAAGTCTTCATAAAGATTGCATATATATATATATATATATATATATATATATATATATATATATATATCATCCACTACAGGTGAAAGAGAAAAAAAGAAACCTCAAAGAATAAAGAAAGAGCACAGTGTTCAATAGATAATTATAAACAAACAACAGAGAAAAAAAAAAACAGAAGGAAAAAAACAAATTACTCAAACATTTACTCATAAATACACAAGTAAATGTATGTATGCATATATTTACGTATTTGTGAGGGTATACAAACCCAAAATGAGGAGGGATTTATTTCTCTCATCAATAAATTCATATTGTTGCCTTATTTTTTTTTCTTTTTCCCTTCCATTAATTCGTTCTTTTCCTTCTCTTTTTTTTTGTCCATAAACATTTCATCCGATAATAGAGCGAGTAAAATAAATACAAAAAAAAAAACTCCTCCTGAAAAAAAAAAGTAGAACCACAAAAAAAAAAAAAGAATGCGGATAATGAATAAAAACATTCAACTTTTTTTTCCTATTATATTTCTTTTGACTTTCCCACTACTTTTAGTGCGATGTCAAGACCTGCTCTCACACATCTAGGCACACGCACGTATGTACATCAAAGGAAAGAGTAAATCCGTAAATGAATGAATGAATAAATAAATATAGAACGCATTCCCAGAGAGGTACATACCTCATATCCTTACAAGAAGTTTTGCGTACTCGATATAAGCGTAATTCTCAATTTCTTTTATTTTTCTTTATTAATTTCTTGCAACTACAGCAAAGATAGTTTATGTTTTTCCTACAAACTATTCGTTCGCACACTCTCATTCTTCAGCATAAATTCCCTATAAACCTTTTATATCGTTGTTTTTTTTTTTTTGTCTTTCTCTTTTCTTTTTCCCCTTCTTTTTATTCCATATATGAGCTTTATTCGTGTATGTATATATCGTGTACTTGGTCTCTCATTCTTTTAATTGTAATAGAAATAAGAATAACAATACTGCTATCATTGCTATTGCTATCCAAAATGTGTGTGTGTGTGTGTGTGTGTGTTACGCATTGCCGTAACAATAATAATAATAATAATAATAATAATAATAATAATAATAACGATGATAATGATGTATTTCCGAGTTTTTTTCTCTCTACCTTGTCCTGCGTCGTAATCGCAGTTAATATTAACACGTCAAACCGTCTTTTTTTCGGTTTTTTTTTTTTCTTTTTGTTTCTCGTCGTTGTTGTTTGTTTCATTTGTTAATTCGTTTTATTTTCAAGGCGATAGGCCACGCAACCAGAAAAAATAACAATATAAATAAAAGAAAAGGGACAAATAGCGACTCTCAATGCATAAATGCAGCAGCAGCAACCTCAATAACTCGTTGACAAACAAGGTGGTGCCGCTACTGCTGTCATCATCGTCCCTGCCCAGCAAACAAAAAAGAGAAAAAATAAAACAAATAAAAAATATAAAGAAACTACCCCGATCATAAATGCCTCCGCAGAGTATCTCAGAGGAGTAAGGGATACAAGAAGGCTCGGCAGAGAATTAAAAAACAACAACACACGAATAAAATAAAATAAAATAAACGGAGTAACACAGAAAAGAAAAGAAAAAAAAAGTAATGGACAGAACTACCCCCGCCCCAGACACACATCAAGTGACTGAGAAAAATGAAAAAATGGACATTCAACCTAAGTGTGAAAATAGGAGTAGGAACAAATATATATATATATATATATATATATATATATATAAAGAAGAAGCGGCAAATTCTGTCACATTAAGTTCATTTGAAGGTGTACATCTGAAAAAAAGGAAGAAAAGAAAATACAATCCGTAGAAAGAAAAAAAAAAAGAAATGCAATATATCGAGAACAGAAAAAAAAACACTACCGCCACAACTTCGTGGTCCCACACACAAGCAGAGAAATTGTGAACGAGAAAGAAGTTGAAACAAGAACAACAACAACAACAACAACCAATATTAGCACCGAAAACAGTATCAGGAACAGAAGCACGAACAAAAGTGCATATATGTGTATAAAACGCCACGAAATAATAATAATAATAATAATAATAATAATAATAATAATAATAATAATAATAATAAAGTGAGGGTACGAACACTTACTCCAGCAAATACAAAGTCTTCTCTCTGAAATTGAATAAATGCATAAAAAAGGAAAAAAAGGAAGTGATCAAGCAACGCAAAAGGTACGGCTAATCACGACATATAATTTGTGTTCTCTCACTAAAACGCTCTTTAAGATCATTTTACTCCGAGGCATACACAGACTCCACTTCATCGCACTATTGATCCCCCAAGAAGACTGTAATGTTGTGGCTTCTGCAGGTGTTGTTCCAATTTTTATATTCCTACAAATTATTTTCTCATTTATTTTTTTATTAATTTCATTCTCTCGTTCCAGCACTGAATGCGTAAATAAAATAATAATAAAAATATGACCCACTATAGACTTGTTGGGACCGTTTTTTTTTTTTTTATTTCGGTCCATTTCATTTCCCCCTTCCCTAAGCCCCACGCACAGACCCCCTTATTTACCCCCTACCCTTCCTCTAGCAAGTTGTTTCAGCTATGTCTGAGCCGCCGTTAATATTGTACCGTCGCCGGAGTACCCCGTCGAGTGGACGCCGCGTTGTTGCGTTACACCACTCCTGCACGAGTTCAATGGCAGCTGGCAGGAGCGGTACAACTCCGTGAGTGCGCAGGGCGTCGGCGTAGCGCCGCAGCAATTCGCTGCTCTCTGCATCCGGTTCAAAGCCACTTTCAATCCCGCTGCTACAACTACTGTCATTATTAACATTGTGGTGTGTGTCTGTTGTGGAGTTCTGCGGGAGAAGAGCGCGAAGAGACGCGGGGAGCGTCCAGTGGGCGGCGGCGGCGGCGGCGGCGACAATCGCGAGCGCGAGGGCCGGCGGGCGGTGGGCGGACGCTCGCGACTCGCGGAGCATCACGTCGGCGAGAAGCCGCGACACCCGCTGGACGTCCGCCCACCGCAGCCCCTCCACGCCCCCCTCCGGTCCACTACCATCACTATTACTATTACTACTATAGGGGAGAAAAGTTGTGGTGGTGTTAGTGGTAGTAGTAGTAGAGAGAGGGCATTCCCATCGCTTGAGAGCACTGCGGCGCTGAACGGCCTCCATGGTGCGCTGAATAGCCGGTCCACTACAGAGGTGCAGCAACATTTCGACAATCTCTAATGTTGTAACGGGCTGGAGGCGAAAATCCAGGGTCTCAAGTACGTGCATCTCGTAACGAAGAAAGTCCATTTCTGTAATACGGGACTCCGGTCGAAGACAGCGCAGAAATGATTTAATAGGAGGAAAGAAACGATCTACTTGTTTACAACCTAACATGGCACAAGCAAGAAGAACCCCACTGAAATATGTAGAGTCACGAACCACATTCTGTGAACGACAGAGAAAAACATCAAGATATGCAGTGGAAACATGCGCCGCTTCGCGTGAACCGCCGAGGGAAGATATGATATCATCTATAGAGTTCACCACAGCAAAGCGACTAACCTCATCCCATCCATCGGTCCAGCGTGCCCAGGCGCCTACAACGTCAAAACGGTAGCGTTCCTCTTGTTCAAAAAGGAAAAGAAGTGCACTCCAACGAAGTGATAAATCTGTAGATGTGGAAGTTGTCCCTGAAGAAATGGAAGAGTTATTACATACACAAGATTCGTTTCTTTGATCAAGAAAATTTGAGTCATAAAGAGGGTCCCGAATATTTCTTGCATCCGAAGCGACAGTAGAATCAACGTCATGCCGAGGGGGCTCTAAGGGAACATTCGGTGAGACAAGGGATGCCTCTTCATTCACATCATTACAACTACGTGTTTTAGAAGATACCCCACCACTCTCCAAATCACTATGTGAGAGTGTACCAGTCACACAGTCACACCATTTTTTCTCAAACTGATTAAATGTAGCACCAAGCAATGGAGTAAAGGTTTTGAAAAAAATATCTTGTAACTGATCCTTCGAACTTTGTAAAATACGTTGTGCTGCTATTTCTTCATCAACTGGAATTCCAGCTTCGTTTGTAATAATACGAAGTATGGATGAGCTAAGTGGTTGATTGTACTGTTCAAGCTTTAGGGAGCTTTGCAACCCTGTTTCATTTCTGGCAACAACTTGGTACACTTCGATAGAAAATACAGTCCCAACAAGTTCTAAACGTGATGCCATTATTGCAACATCTTCACTAGAGGAATCAGAGACTTCTTGTTCTTCATCTACGACGGTGTGGGGGTGTCTGTCTGATATTATTCCAGTTACTGCACTCCCCTCCTGTTTGAGACGATTATAAACTGGGAAGTAGAATCGACTCACCTCGCAAAGTCGCCAGGGATGTATAGAAGAAGGCAATGTACCTCGACCATATATGAACACAAGCGGTACGGACCACACCCTCTCCCTCAATGCAGTGAAGTGAGGCAGAAACTGTTCATGAAGAACTCCGCTATCGTCTTGTATATCCCTAATAAGACTGTAGAGTTCCCCGTAACTACACTCCACATTTTCTCGCATCCGTAATGGTCTTTCAGTACTCTCAAGAGAATATTATTCCCCACTAATTTTATTCTTCTTCCACCACCTTAACAATTCTTCTACTTTTATGTTTATGTATGTTTGTGTATAGGTACACCAATGTTAACGCAGAAAGCAAAAAAAAAAAAAAATGAATTTCAAACATCTTTACCCACAGGTAATCAGCTAAGAAGAGTTAGAATGATTTTTTTCTTCTTTAAAAGCCCACAACATAAAACATCTAAGCAGTATTAATATTCCTTGTGTTACATTCTTTTTTTCCCTGTTCTTTCAATCGCATACACATACAAAATTTCTTTTTTTCTTTTCTTTTCTTTTCTGTACTTCTCGTTCATCTTCACCTTCAATCTCTCCCATAAAATTTATCAACGACAAAGTGAGCCCAAACTGCATAGGTAAACCCAAAAAAAGTTTCCGTTATTAAATCAATATCCAAAAGAATCTACAAATACACATCGTGTAGACTACCACCTCTTTGTGGATTCAACTCGAAGAGGCAATATACAACTCTTATGGGTAAAATGTATTCGAACGACAAACGCACCTTCTCACCGCACCACAACTACTTTTCTTGGGTTTTATAGGTTTGAAGTTCATGCAGAGTTTGGGTCGAAACATCTCTCCAAACACGTTGCACCCCCAATAACAAAAAAAAAAAAAATGAAACTAAAGTAACGAGTTGTCATACATGCATACATATAGATTCGAACTTTTGTATACTTTTTTTTCGTTGTTAAACATTAAGCCATGGGTACTCTTCTAACAACGCCTTTTCTTCCTCAGAGTCGAATGTTTTTTTAACATCCATAAACTCCAGAATATGCTTTTCATCCAAATCTAACAAAAAGTTCGCGATCACCGCTCCACATAATTCTTTCAATGGTTGTACGCCTAACTTTGTCGCCACTTCTAATACGCCAAGAAGGTGAGAAATTTCGCATGTCTCGATTGACTGTGTGAATGCTTTAGTTACACTCGCATCTACCCACTGTCCTTCTTCACAGAGTCCCCATTTCTCTTGAGGCCACTGCAACAATTGTTGAACAACGAAGCGATGCTCCCAGTCACTAAGATGGTAAAGTTCCCGCACCTGCAAAGGTCTTGAAAGTAAGGTCGGTTGACCAGAATGAGAACTACTCTCTGCAGAATCATTTTTCCCAGATGATCTCAGATCTACTGAAGCGTAGAAATGTTCCAAGTATATTATCACAGTACGAAATAAGGTAGAATTTACAGATGCCAAGGTTATCTCTTTAGAAGACATTTCTGTTTTATCCTCTAGGTCATTTTCTATGTGCTCTGAGATGAATTCAGAGCATTCTCGGAAAATGGACTGTGGACATCGGAAGACAATAGCATCTTCAAGGTGCACATCCACATAATGGCATGATGATGAAGAGTGCTGCTGCTGCTGCTGCTGCTGACTGTTATACCCTTCCTCAGCAAACACTGTTGTATAGAGCAATTCCAATGGGAAAATCAAAGAGGGAATTGACATTCGACTTCCACACTATACTTCACTGTGTTCACAAACTCCGAGAAATATCATTAATAAACATAAAAAGCAACCAATATGAAGAAGAAGAAGGAAAAGGAAGCACATTCAGAAGAAAAACGTAATAAGAATCTTCATTATCGCAGACTTAACATTTACTTCCTATTCTCTCTATCTTTCCATTTCTCTTCTTTTTCTTTCTCCTCTGATATAAAGATAATATATGGAAAAGATATGCGTCAATTTTGAGGGGATGGATGGGTGAGTGTGCAGGTGGGTCGAAGTGGCCTTCAACGGCATTTTCATCACGCAACCACAAAAAGAAGCAACGGCACAGTAAAACCACCACACACCGCTCCCCACCGCATGGGATGAAAATAAGAAACGAAGGGGGATGATAAAAAGGACTACATGAGAAGTACAACTGAAAAGGGTAAGTGGGAGGGGGAAAAAAGCAAAAAAAAAAAAAAAAAAAAACAGAGAAAACCGAACATAATATTAAAGGCCAAAAGACCCCTTCTCTCTGCAGAATACTCCCTCTGTTTTCCCCTCCTACTTCTTCCATTATTTCGCAAAGAGCGTGTACCTGGACCCTCCAACTCCCTACATCGCAAGTACATCTGTCTGCATATTACATATTAGCATTATATTTTTTTTTTCTTTTTTTTCTTGTTGTCTTTTCTCTTATCCCTTCTTTTTTTTTCCCTTGGTCTTTCAACTTCCTTCTCCCTCTTAGAATCCTCAGAGAAAGACAAGGGTTACTCAACGATGCTGATGAACACATATATATATATATTTTTTTTCTTATCCTTTTCTTCTCGTTTCTCTTCCTCATGCGCATGTTCACCCAGACCCATGGTCTGCATGGTGGGGTGAGAAGTGGATGGGGGCATTTGGATATGTAAGTGTACTAAGTTTTCCTTAGTTCTCCAGAACTTTTTGAAGCAAAAAAAAAAAAAACAATTCTGCAACTTTCAATTTGTAATGAAAAGTTGGTACCTCGTCTTTTCTTTTTCACTCTGCTTTTGGCTATTGGACCTCTCACACAATTTCCTGTTATTGCCTTTTCCCATTATTCCCCTGGTGCTGTATCAAGCTTTTTTTCGTTCGTTTTTTTTTTTTTTTTCTTTCATACTGCTGCTATTCTTTTTTGTCGTCACATGAGTGTACATGCGCATGAATATGTAACGTTGCCGTAAACCCAGAATTCTCTTCATATTGTCATCTTACCATAAGGTACGAGGAAGTGAAACCGACAAAAATTGGAGACAGTAATAGCATTAACAACAAAATAATAATAATAATAATAATAATAATAATAATAATAATAATAATAATAATAATAATAATAATAATAATAACGGTATAAATGCACTGAATGAATGGAATGCGCAAACCACCCTTCGTTCTCACGTAAACTAACAGGATTAGTCCTCGCAGACTCAGCTACACACACACACGTTGCGAAAAAAAAAGAGACAAAATATTATAGAGGACCTCCACTGGAAAATTTATATACGCTTCTTTCCCGTAGCCAAAGTACAATAATTTCCTCTACATTTAAATATGGTATAAATAGGCACTCTTTTTCTTTCTCTATCTCACCCTTCTTCATCTACCTCCGTTCCTCGCTTTTTTTCTCAGGGATGAGTCCTTTTTTTTTGCTTAATTGGTTTCCTTTTCTGGGTTTTTTTTTTTCCTCTTCATATATATATATATATGCATATAGTTTGATATGGTGTGTACGCATACTTTGTGATATGTTTTGCGACATCCTCTTAACCTCCTCTCATCCAGGCTCCGATTCTTAAAAAGCTGATTAGATTAAAGGCAGACAGTCATCCTCATCGTTATCTCTCTTCCTATCTCTCTCTCCCACGCACTCACACACAAAAAAACTCAACGCACCTACTACTCCGAAGAGTTGTTTATTCTCCTGTATTCCTTTTCTTCTTGTATTCTAGTTTTTTTTTTTTTTGTTTTGTTGTCTTTCATTGCATGGTTTTTACCGTTGTTGATCCTTTTTTTTTTTTCTTTTTTTCTTCTTATTGTAGTTCTGTTGCAACACCACCAGCTTTTATCGCTCTTATCTACGTCCACCATAAGGGGAAAAAGCAAGGCAACGTAAGTAGACGAGGAAATCAGAACATATTACCTGACATCGTACAACAGACAACAGTAACTAAAGAAGGATGAAAAAAAAAAAAAAAAAGCATAGCTCGTACTAGCACCAAGAAAAAAAAAAAAACGAGCCATATATATGTGCGCCTATCATAGCAGAAGTGTGGTGAAAAGGTTGAAGATATACATCCTGGAAGGATCTTTTTTTTTCCGTTTTTTTTTTTTTTTTTAGTTTGTGATCTAACTACGAGTTAGTGTGACCTCTCATGCGGGTTCTTTTATCAACGCCTCAAGAAGAAGAAAGCTTTGATCCATGATTCGGAGGCAATTATATATATATATATATATATCATCTTCATCTCAGCATGAAACGTCTTTTTTTTTTTTCTTACCTTTACACCTACCCTGTAGTTTGACAATTTTCACATTCTGTCAAGAGCCAGCGATCGTGGATGTTTTGTCCCTATATCATTTTGTCAACATTGTTCGTTCCTCTACTACTTTTTTTTTTTTTATCGAAGGAGGGCACACACCCATCTAATGGTTGGTGTTACCCATATTAATCAGCCTTTAAAGTGATGTGGCAACCGGGCATAGAGTCTCAAGAAAGCAGAATTTGTCTTTTCATCCTTTTTTTCCTTTTAAATTTCATACCCCCCATCCTCACCTTCTTCTTGATACGACGCGCAATATTTTTTTTTTCCTTTTTTTTTCCTACTTCTTCTCATTCCTCTTTTTTTTTTTTTTTCTTGTGTGCCACCCCTCTCTTCAACGTTTTCCTTTGAGATGTTCACCATATATCCCCACGTGGTATTTCTCCTCTTACTCCTACTCCTGTGTTTGTCCTGTCATCAGTGAGAGCAGGATAGGTAGTGGGACCCCTACCTGCTGCTGGAGGATATGGATGCGCTCGAGCTGCTCGGAGCGGGGGTCGGCGGGGTTCTCCGCTTCGTACTGCTGGAGTAAATCGGCGAACCACTGCGTGCGCTCGTGGCCCTTAAGTTGGGCCGGGGGGCCGCCCTTAAATCCCTCCCACTCCTCTGCGAGCCCCTCCTTGTTCTCCATGGCGGCGAGGACGTCGTAGCGCTTCTCTAGGACCTCCTCCGGTGTGCTGCCGGCCTTCTGCGCCATGAGACTGTAGACCTTGCGGAAGAGATTGTTTCGCGGCAGAGCAAAAGGTCCGGGGACCACTTCAAAATGTTGCGTATCGGCATAGTCCACCCCACTCTTGAACTGCACAATCACACAAGAGACGTTGTCGCGGCTACCACGATTCACGGCCTCTTCACATACCTTACCTGCTATGACAGCAAGATCATCGGATGACTCCAGCTGCTCCTTGATAAATGTCACCACCTCTTCATTGGTAAATTGTCCTTCAAAAACACCATCACAACATAACACGGCGAAATCCTTGTTGCCCCAGGAGACATCCACGTGAGTGACATCTGGAAGTGCAATCACTTTCTGTTGTAGTTGGCTACCACCAGAGTTCGTCTTGTAGTCACGATCTCCAAAGGCGCGGCTCACAGCTAGACTTCCGTCCACGCGGTTACCCTCCACACGACCACCACAATCTTCAATACGACGGCGTTCTCCTTCATTGTTTGGCTTGTGGTCTTCCGTCATAGCCCTAGCGAGACCATTAACACATACCAAAACGCGTGAATCACCAACGTTGCCAACTTGTAGATGAATAGAGTTTTCCTTTTTCATGGCAGCAAAAAATGTTCCAGTACTGCCTCCCTCTTGACCTAAATCCATCCACTTCTTGTCAATTTCGAGAGCAAGCTCCTTCATGCGTTCATCAGTCATGGGCATTTTTTCTTTATCAAGAGCTTCTTTCCATGCATTTTCCAAATATTCTGAGCACTGATCGTTTACATGACCATCAAAGACGCCAAAGAAACCCCATGAAGGTTGTAGATAGACAATATGTGCATCTTCCATACTCTCACGGTATCCATTGACACAGCTAGAGCCGATGCGGAATATTTCATTGCCATGGCGCTCCCGCAGCTCAGTCATCACAGGCTTCGGCAGTGGTATACCCATTTTCTTTTTTTTTTTTTAAGTGTTCCGGCTTAAGAGATAAATTTCTGGTTTATTTCTTTTTTTTTCGTTCTTTTTGGAGGTTTCTATCTCTGTTTCAAATTCCTTTGCTTTCCTTTCTAAGAAACGGTAGTTCAGAATGAGAAAAAAAAAAAAAAATATATATATATATATATATTTCAATATCACAACTTAAAAAAAAGAAAATGCACAGTAAGAGCAAATTTTAACACATTCTTATTATTCTTTAAAAACAACTTCAGTTTAAGAAATGGATTTGAAATTTCTTTTTTTAAAAAAAAAAAAAAAAAACAAAGCCAATGTCTCAACTACTACCTTGTACTCAAAAACACAAACGCATACACGCGATATATATATAAAAAAAAAACTACTAGGTTATTTATCGTATTATCTCGTAAAAAGGAATTGAAGGTCATCTTCAGAAAGGCTTTGAAGTGAATTCAACTTTCCATCAATTGTACCTTCAATAACAAGCATCTTTTTAGCCTGCAAATCCATCATGCGTTCCTCAACAGAATGCTCTGTGACAAAGCGGACCACACGAACTGGTCTTTTTTGCCCAATACGATGCGCTCGTTGCGCTGCCTGCATTTCTACCGCCGGATTCCACCAAGGATCTACAAGAACAACATGATTAGCAATCTGCAAATTTAAACCTTCTCCACCTGCTTTTAGTGAAATAAGAATTACGCGAACGGTAGGATCATGTAGAAAAGCTTGTAAAACAGCTTGTCGTTGAGACATCATAAGAGAACCAGTAAGTTTCACAGTTTTTATACAAGCTTTTTGCAACCATAGTTGTAGAAGGTCTAACATATCTCCAAATTGTGAAAATACAATTACCTTTTCTTCCTTTGGTACTTTAGAAATATATTCAGTGATGGCATTTAATTTTGTACCATGCAGAGGTTTAGACGAATCAATTCGAGATAATATACCCTTTGGTTTTTTAGATTTCTTTGGATTCTCTTCTGTTGTAGTAGATGACGTACTTACCTGCATATTAGTATCAGGGAATAAATTATCCTCTAACTCATCACTCATTTCTTCTTCCAACTCAGGAGGAAGAACAGGTATGGCTTCCTCTTCCTCCCATTCAGAATGCAACTGACGTAAATCAATACTTATTGTTACAAAACAGGTGGGGCAATGATACTTTCCTCCTGGTAAACTTTCCAAAAACTGAGAGAGACAAATTTGGTGAAATGTATGATTACAAGGACTAACTTTTAAAGGGGTTTCACCACAACCTTCTGTGCAAATACCACAAAGACCTTTCGGATGTGCCAATTTCCCAACATTCATTGATTCTACCACGAGTAAAGGATGATCAAGAGATTGTCGTAATCGGCTCAAAAGTTGAAAAATATGAGCATAATTATGCAAAACCGTTCCTTTATCCACAAAAGTATCAAATGTAGCAGTACTTTTCTTGTACAATGACTCATAGAAATTTCGTTCTTCTTCTGTTAATTTTACTTTAATAATTTCAACAGTAAGTGGTGGAAGATGAAGATCCTCTGCTCTTTCTATTTTTGTGCGACGCAACATAGATTTTTGAAGAACTTCATTTGCTAGCATCATCATCCCACGACGTCCATCTCCTATATATCCATAACGTAGTATAGGATTTAATATATAACGATTAAAATAAGCGTAATGTTGTACTGGTCCATGACCACAAAATATACAATGTCTCAAGTTTGTACCACTAAATGGATGAGAAAAAGAAGAGCAAGAGCAACCATCAGTTCCACAATAATATCTTGCATAAGGTATCATACGTAGAAAGCGAACAAGACTGTAAACATCACCGACACGATTTTGTAGAGGAGTTCCTGTAAGACACCATCTTTGTTCCCCTACAAGAGCAAAGGCCGCTCTTGAAGTACTTGTATTACGTCCTTTTATGCGATGAGCTTCATCAAGAACTATCCGACTCCATTTAATTGAATGAAATATAGATTCAGAAAGATCAACTTCATCTCCACCAATATCAGTTTCAATAATTTCCGTCATACGTTCTGACACCACATGATGTTGTCCAGTTTTAGGACAAAAAGGATATCGCAATATTTGAAATTCACAATTTGGACAACGAAAAAGAGAAAGATTCTGTTCAGATTTTTCTTTTTCTTCTTCAATTGAATCAACATCTGATTGTATTGAACTATATTCTGAAGAACTACTAAATTCTTCATCATTAGTATCACTACTGTCACTTTTTTCTTTAGCAGGATCCCATCGACTTCGAACTTTTCGTCCAGCCTCGATCATTAGTTCTCTATACATTCCGATAGGACCAACAATTCTTTTATCACCATTACTTTCCTCTTCATAAAAAAAATTTTCTTCTTCACCATTATCACCAACATCAACTCGTAACGTTCGAAGTCCTTTTTTAATTGTTTCTTTCGATTGAACTTTCCGATTAAAAGAAGGATTATCATTATTATTTTCTCCCTTTTCTCGTTTTCGTTGTTTAGCCGTTTTTTTTGCACGTGGACCACAAAAATACCTATTATGTACTACAAGCTGTCGTGGAAGATAAAGTTGTTCACAATAAGGGCATGCCACTTTTGTTTTATTTACAAGAAGTCGCCAAGATTGTTCTAGCATAGGATAAGTTGTCAAAACAACATCAGCTTTTTCCAAATCCTCCTTATTTACACGAGAAGCTCGTTCTACCACTAATACTGAAAGTGATGCTGGAATAACATATTCTTTAATTTCGGTTGCCCACTGAAGCATTGAACTAACAGGACAAACCACCAGTGTAGGTCCTACCAAACGATTTGCAAGAAAAAGACTAATCATCTGTATTGTTTTTCCCATTCCCATCTCATCAGCTAAAATCCCGCCCTTTATATTAGACTTTTCCTGATTTACCATCCAACCCAGTCCCTCTTTTTGATATCTAAGAAGCGGACGCAATAATTGCCGAGGTGGTTCAACTTCAGGAAGAAATCCTCTCTTTATCAAATCTTCTGGATCCAAAGGAAGCAAATGTGAAGGAATTCGAGAAGAAGTTACTTCTTCCCATACTTCTTTCTGTTCTTGTAAAGACAAGTCAGAAAATCCAAAAACAAAATCAGTCGTATCGTTTTTTTCAGATATCCGTGTGCAACCAATATGTTGCCAAGCTGTTATCCAACCATACTCACCATGGGAATGACGAATAGGGATTCCCCACTTAAGATCCCCTTTTGTAATATACTGAGAACACCTTCGGCATCGAGCCCTCATCGTCGGTGCCCGCTGTATTATATACCGTAAAACCTTATCATTTCCTTTAGCTGGACGCCACACTCCTTTTTCTGTAATGGTTAAAATAGCATTACTAGTATTATTGCTCATATAAAAAAGAAAAACAACTTCATGAAAATATATCCCAAATAATTACAGCTTAGAAAAAAAAAAATAATAATAATAAACAAATAAAAAAAGAAAAAAAAAGAAAAAAAAAAGGAATAAAATAAATAAATAAATAAATAAAACCATAAGCCAAGCAAAATAACGAGTAACCTCAAAAAGTAAAATTCGTCATCAGTTTTTGCTTAATATAAAAAAAACTTTTTTTTACATAAAAAATAAAATTAATGCCTTATCGCTCAACAGCATTTTTGAAACTGAGAATTTGGTCAATGCCCATAGCTGAAACAACAATGACCAATACATCTTTGCCTGCTTCAAACTGCTCCTTGATTTGGGCCGCCAATTCGGCATTTGGGGGCATGTCAAGGTTGTCACGAGTCTCACCTTCATCATCCATAAGGGAAAGGTGCGCTGGCTTGCTGGGGTCTTCACGGTCCTCCTGAATATCCAGAATGCTGTAAGTTGCAGTCTTCACGAACGGAACCTCAACATTATGAGTACTGGGAGCCTGATCTTCCATCTTATTGCCAGTGAAAATATCAGTGGCAACAATACTGACCTTAGCATGTCCATGTTTACCTGTTTTCGACACAGAAAGGTCGATTACCTTGCATGGACGTCCGTTGATACAAATATAACCTCCCTTCTTAAGAGCACCGGCCTGCATAGGATAGGTCAGGGATCCGGTCTGTTCACCACCCTGAGGTGCGAAGTGTCCCTCGTCGTCAGACATTGCTCTGGAAAATAATATAAGGCTTGATAAGGAAAAAAAAAATTCATCATAAAATAGAAGAGAAAAACAATTAATCTATTATTATATTTTTTAGTCTCAAAAAAAAAAAAATTATGTAAAGGTATAATTTCATATATAGAAAAAATTAATAATGCATAGGCCGAGAACAAAAACATAAATTAAAATTATTTAAAGTATAAAATTTTTAGTTACCTTGATTATGTTATAAAATTGGCCCATTTATCTTATCGCTCAACAGCATTTTTGAAACTGAGAATCTGATCAATGCCCATAGCTGAAACAACAATGACCAATACATCTTTGCCTGCTTCAAACTGCTCCTTGATTTGGGCCGCCAATTCGGCATTTGGGGGCATGTCAAGGTTGTCACGAGTCTCACCTTCATCATCCATAAGGGAAAGGTGCGCTGGCTTGCTGGGGTCTTCACGGTCCTCCTGAATATCCAGAATGCTGTAAGTTGCAGTCTTCACGAACGGAACCTCAACATTATGAGTACTGGGAGCCTGATCTTCCATCTTATTGCCAGTGAAAATATCAGTGGCAACAATACTGACCTTAGCATGTCCATGTTTACCTGTTTTCGACACAGAAAGGTCGATTACCTTGCATGGACGTCCGTTGATACAAATATAACCTCCCTTCTTAAGAGCACCGGCCTGCATAGGATAGGTCAGGGATCCGGTCTGTTCACCACCCTGAGGTGCGAAGTGTCCCTCGTCGTCAGACATTGTGTTAGGAGAAAATAGAACTGTGGAATAAGAAAAAAAAAAAAGAAATTGATGTTTATAGAGAAAAACAAAAGAAAAAAAAAAAAAAAAAAAACATGACGAAACACAATTTATCTTAATAGAAAAACCTTTTTAAAACATAAACAAAAAATTAATGCCTTATCGCTCAACTGCATTTTTGAAACTGAGAATTTGGTCAATGCCCATAGCTGAAACAACAATGACCAATACATCTTTGCCTGCTTCAAACTGCTCCTTGATTTGGGCCGCCAATTCGGCATTTGGGGGCATGTCAAGGTTGTCACGAGTCTCACCTTCATCATCCATAAGGGAAAGGTGCGCTGGCTTGCTGGGGTCCTCACGGTCCTCCTGAATATCCAGAATGCTGTAAGTTGCAGTCTTCACGAACGGAACCTCAACATTATGAGTACTGGGAGCCTGATCTTCCATCTTATTGCCAGTGAAAATATCAGTGGCAACAATACTGACCTTAGCATGTCCATGTTTACCTGTTTTCGACACAGAAAGGTCGATTACCTTGCATGGACGTCCGTTGATACAAATATAACCTCCCTTCTTAAGGGCTCCGGCCTGCATAGGATAGGTCAGGGATCCGGTGTGCTCACCACCCTGAGGTGCGAAGTGTCCCTCGTCGTCAGACATTGCTCTGGAAAATAATAAAAGGCTTGATAAGGAAAAAAAAAAAATTCAAAATACGTAAGGTAGGACATAAATGTCAAAAGAAAAAAAAATAAAGTAGACAAATTAATTAATAGAATTATAGAATTAAAAAAAACAAATAAAATAAATAAATCTGAATAATTGCAAACCGATCTCAAAACGATCACGGCCACCTCCTCAAAAAAAAAAAAAAAAAAAAAAAAAAAAA
>NW_021639847.1:798312-799772 GCF_002087225.1 Trypanosoma theileri
AAAAAAAAAAAAAAAAAAAAAAAAAAAAACATGACGAAACACAATTTATCTTAATAGAAAAACCTTTTTAAAACATAAACAAAAAATTAATGCCTTATCGCTCAACTGCATTTTTGAAACTGAGAATTTGGTCAATGCCCATAGCTGAAACAACAATGACCAATACATCTTTGCCTGCTTCAAACTGCTCCTTGATTTGGGCCGCCAATTCGGCATTTGGGGGCATGTCAAGGTTGTCACGAGTCTCACCTTCATCATCCATAAGGGAAAGGTGCGCTGGCTTGCTGGGGTCCTCACGGTCCTCCTGAATATCCAGAATGCTGTAAGTTGCAGTCTTCACGAACGGAACCTCAACATTATGAGTACTGGGAGCCTGATCTTCCATCTTATTGCCAGTGAAAATATCAGTGGCAACAATACTGACCTTAGCATGTCCATGTTTACCTGTTTTCGACACAGAAAGGTCGATTACCTTGCATGGACGTCCGTTGATACAAATATAACCTCCCTTCTTAAGGGCTCCGGCCTGCATAGGATAGGTCAGGGATCCGGTGTGCTCACCACCCTGAGGTGCGAAGTGTCCCTCGTCGTCAGACATTGCTCTGGAAAATAATAAAAGGCTTGATAAGGAAAAAAAAAAAATTCAAAATACGTAAGGTAGGACATAAATGTCAAAAGAAAAAAAAATAAAGTAGACAAATTAATTAATAGAATTATAGAATTAAAAAAAACAAATAAAATAAATAAATCTGAATAATTGCAAACCGATCTCAAAACGATCACGGCCACCTCCTCAAAAAAAAAAAAAAAAAAAAAAAAAATAATATAATGGTAGTAATGATAATAATAATAGTATTATTATTATTATTATTATTATTATTATTATTCCGCGACCCTACCTCCCACACCTCCGCCCCAACTTCCCGGGGAAAGGGTGGGCGCCGCCCCCGCCAAAGAAAAAAAAAACGCAACGGCCGCCGCAGCCCACCGGGCCCCACCGCGGGGGAGGCAAACGGCTCGCGAAAAGAAAAAAAAACCGGGGCGCCCGGGCCCCGCCCGCGGCACAAAAAAAAAAAAAAAAAAGGCGGGCCGTCGGGTTGCGGGATGGCGTTCGGACCCGAGCCGGCTGCTTCCAGCGCCCCGCCCCGGGGAGTCCCTGGTTTTCTTTTTTCCGATCCGGCGGGGTGGCGGTCCCGATAATTTTTTTTTTTTATTCGTATTTCTTTAGGCGCCGATTCTCCAAAGACCTTCCCTGCCGGTTTTGGTGAAACAAAAGGTTAGGATACCTTTTTTTGTATGTTTTTTTTTTTCTTTTTTTTGTTCTGGTCAAGAATGTTGGTGTGAAGGTTTTTATTTTCCCATGGTTAATGTTATTTTTCAAAAGAAAAGGGAGAGAACGAAGAGTGTTGCGTATTATTATTATTATTATTATTATTATTATTATTATTATTATTATTATT
>NW_021639847.1:799782-825536 GCF_002087225.1 Trypanosoma theileri
TTTGCTATTTTTTTTCAAGGTTTTTTTTTTTTGCCACATCTCAAGTAATAGAAGAGAAGAAAAAAAAAAATAAGATACTCAAAATGAATAAACAGGACTTCTCAGGAGAAAGGGATTCCCAACCCGTTATGGTTGCATCAGATACCGGGAGGGAGCTTTCTCATCCACGACAAAATGACTCCCATTTACAAGAAACAACAGACCTCTTTGAATTTAGGGGTGAACTTGAGCGGATTTCTAATTCAACAACATCTGTTTCCCGTATTTTGGAGTCATTATGTCAATATAACGTCCTCTTTTCAGATGAACCTGTCATGGAACTTATAAATGATATTGAAATGGAGGAAGAATTTGTTTTTTCTCAAGTTCCTGAATATCTGAAAAATGAGTGGAAACGGATTAATCCCACAAAAAAGGAAACAGAGAAATTAGTCGAGTCAAAGGTTGATACTGTTGCAACCTATAATTCAGAGCAAAGAAGACGTGCTGATTATGGCGCTTCGTCCAGACTTGTGGTTGATCCTTCTATTCCTTTAATCATGCCGTTCAGCAAAGAACGTCACAATATGACGAACCCTGAATATAAATCTGTACAAGGCAATTATCATAGCTTGTTCTTTGGAGAAGGAGAACCGGTTGTTTTTACCCCTCCACAAGATAACAAACGAAAAGAAATTGAAAGGCAAAGCGAAGAACGAACATACTGGAAAAGTAAATTCAAACGTCCTGAAAAGAATAACGATGTTCAACCCAAAAAACCAAAGGTGGTACCGCGCGATTTTGTTCCATCATGTGCTTATGTCGAGAATTTGCCTGCCCATAAAAGGCCATCCCAAGAAAGGGTGGTGGAAAAAAAACCACGGTAAAGAATAGAAGAAACCCATTCGCAAAACAAAGGCTGAGGAGTAATTAAATTTTTTTTTTTTTTTTACTCGCACTGTCTTTTTTTTTTGCTGCTGTACATCGTGACGTCTATTCGTTCTTGATTCTCTCCTGGCTTCTTTCCAATTGACTGGAAGGGGACTTGAGTTTAATCAGAATTTGCGTCAGTATTATTTCTGAAACGTTTGATGTATGTATGTTAGACGTTTTTTTTTCTTTTTTTTTTCTTTTTACTGTGCTGGTGAAGGGATATGCTCATTTGTTTGGTATGAATTGATATTTTTCGCTTGTTCATCTTTATTTCGTTATTTCGTTTAGCACGGAATGAACGGTTATTGTGAATGTTCTGTAGAAGAAAGTCTTTATAATGTTTTGATTACGGATAGTGTTTTTGTTTTTTTTTTAAGTTCTTGTTATACTATTTATTAATTTTTCTTTTTTATGTTCTTTTTTTTTTCTCTTGAAAAGTATTGCGTCACTTACCAAAACAAGTTAAACCTTATTGAAAAATAACAATGTCTGGCGATCGCAAAGCTGTTGTGAAGTCTGCTGACATGCCTGAGGACATGCAAGCTGACGCCTTTGAAGTGACATCACAGGCCTTGGAGAAATTCAACATTGAAAAGGATATTGCTGCTTATATTAAAAAGGAGTTCGATAAGAAGTATCAACCAACCTGGCACTGCATCGTCGGCCGTAATTTCGGCAGTTTCGTTACACATGAAACACATTGTTTTGTTTACTTTTATTATGGCCAAGTTGCCGTTCTTCTTTTCAAATCTGGTTGAATAGCTATATAGTATATTTCTCTGTGGATGCACAAAAAAAAGGAAAAAAAGGAAAAAAAAAATAGGGCTTCCACATTTTGGGCATTTCATATCGCTGTGAACTGTCTTTTTTATTTTTCTACCTGTCCCTACCATGTTTTAAGGGGAGCAAACAAAGAAGAAAGAAATTAGAGGGGTGCTTTTTTTTTTTTCTTTAAGAATTACTTGATTATAAATGAACGTTTTGAATGGGCAAAGTAAACAAAGATGAGACGCATGGGTCTGACGCACGATGGGAAAAAGAAAGGATTAAAAGGGAAGAACATAAAAGCTATTACAAATTGCTTGTAATGGGTATAAGTTGATTGGGTTTGTGCGTTTCGATCCCTCCTCCCAATGTCAAATAAGCGGTCCTTTCCTTTTTCTCTTTTGTACTGAAGGGTTCCCTGGTGTTTTTTTTTTTCTATGTATTACCTTGTCGCATTCATGTTAGAGAAAATGTATCTTGTATGAAAAAAAAAAAGGAAATAAAGACCTTTTCTAAGGAAAAAAAAATTCTATCTTGAGTGGTCTAAAAGTGCAAGCTCGTAACATATGGTTTGATTCTGAAAATCGTTTTTTTTAATTGATGTTTTTCTTTTTTTTTCCCTTGTATACTTTTTTTTTTAATTTATTAAAAGTAAAATAGTTTTTGATTAAACCATGTATCGGTTTGAAAGTGAAGTCAGTGAACTACAAAAAATGTATAATTTTAACTCTGAGGCAGATAATGAAACCATATCATCGAAGACACCACATGCACCACCTGAAGCTCCTGCTTATTTAGAAGACGTAAAACTGCAATCTGATGGAGGGGAAGAGGTGGAAACAAGAGAAGAGCAAAAAACTATTCCTAATACCAAATTGACCGCGCAGAATCTTCCACAGCCTTCTATGTTTGGAAAAGAAGATTCCCGCCCCTCTCCTAGTGAAGGGGCTTCGGTTTTTTCACCAACCGCTGAAAATGGTGAAGGAAATAAGAAGGGAAAACGTGAAGACCGAAAAGAAAACCACAAATTACGTGTTGCAAAAGAAGTTTTGGGCTTAAATAAAAAAAGTACAAAAGGGATGACACCAGAGGAAAAGGAACGAGTTTTGCTTGAAGAACGATGGTTAAAGACTATAGAAGAGGAAAAGCGATTAAATGCACTGGAATCTCAGGTGAGAGAACGTGAAACGACAATGCGCCAAGCTAACCTTACTCCCAACTTCCCTCCCAAGTTTCTTTGCATAAAGCCTTTTTTACATCATGAAATTGCTCTTGTTCCTGAACCAAGAAGACTATATGTGCGAATGAATTTTATAAACTGGATTATTACATGTTTGTTACTTGTAATAAATACAGCTATTACTATTGGAGTAATTCTTGCACCTTATCGTGAAGGTACTACGAAAAGATTTAATAAAGCACAAAGTATTGTACTTTCCATTGTTTATCTTATTGGAATACCACTGAGCTTTATTATTTGGTATTGGCCAGTATACCGTGCATGCTCTACTGGACGTCATACAAAACATTTGCTTAGCCTTTGTGGTTTAATTGTGGCGTTGGCTTTTAGTGTTTTTATCTTTGTTGGACCGTCTAACTACGGTGCCTCTGGGATTGATTTCGCAAGAGGTGTTTCTGAAACCAAGTCCAAGATTCTTGTATTACCTGTTATCATTGTGCTTTCTTTATGGGGTCTAGAAGCTGTTTTTTTATGTTATTGTATTGTGAAGCAATGGATATTCTACCGTTTGGATGTCAACGCGCAACAGGAGGTCCGACGTCAGATGCGAAATGTTATTGGTGTATAAATTGCTTCTTAGAGAAAATTTTCTCTTGTTATGCATCTCATGTGGTGAGCTAAACCTCACCACCTCTGAAAAAAAAAAAAAGTAGTATCATATGATTTGTGCTTGATAATGTCTAAATGTGCGTCAGATAACAGATACTGTTTTTTTTTTTTCATTTTTTTTTTTTCTTCGTCTTTTGGTTTTTTTTTTTTTTTCTTTATGGGAAGGATGTTTAGACTCGAAGGGTGAAAATGGGTGGTCTTATATGACCTTGGAACGACTGAGGAATTCGTCCGATTTCTTGAGTATGTTTCGTATTCACTAAAGTAATAAAAGCTTGAACGGTTTCTTGGAGCATGTGGATTATGCAAGCCTTTTTTTTTTATTCTTTTCGTTAAAAAAGGGCTCAAGGATACTTTATACATGTTGAAACAAAAAGGTGTAGATAATGTATTGTCTCGAAATTGTACTCAAATGCTTCATTAAGTGAAGAATTCCTTTTTGAAACACTATTTAAAACATTTGATTTGTTTGTTTGGTTTATTTAAGATAGTAGAACCCATACTAGAAAAAGCTTTTGTGGATCTTTTGCTAGGACGCTTGCAACCACCCTTGGAAGTGGTGAGGCTATCGACAACGAAGACATTAAGCATTTAAAGAATACATCTGAGATGATAAGGGAAAAATAGTAAAACTTGAGTTTACTGAGTCAAAATTTTTCGATTAAAATCAGGAATAAAATAAATTTTATTTAATAAAATATTGAGAGTTCATACTGTATCTAGATCCTTTTTTAAGTGAAGTTCATTCTGTATTGCTACTCTCAGTAAGTGAAAAATTGTTAGTTATTATTGAGGTTTTCCGTTCCACTCAGATTATGAGAGTACATGTACTGAAAGAAAATACGCATGAGGCTAAGATTATTAGAGAACAACAGGATTTAGAAAATATCATTATGAGAATAAAAACTTAAGGAAACTATAAGTGTATTGAATCGGTATAAATAGTGGTTTTCTAATAAATGTTATATTTATATAACTCAGCTCGAAAAAAAAAAAGAAAAAAATGATATTTTCTACCTTGCTCAAGAATTATTGTGTCTGTACACAAAATAATCGTACTTTATATTTTATTGGTAAAACATGTTTTCTTCCTTCTGTCCTTTTTATTCTTTTTTTTTGTTTAATTATTATGCTTTCGTCGTCTAAAATTGCCTTATCCCAAGAACTTTATTGGTTTTATTTATTTTTTATTTTATTCGTATTCGTATTGTTTGTAAAGGTCATGTCTTGAAAAGCCTATCCAACTGTCCCATTCCTTCATCCTGCGGAGGAGGCAGGTCAGCGGTACTTTCATCATTTCCTTTTTGTCTGTATTAATAATAAATTTATGCTGGAAACTCTATATCTGTTTATCGATTCAAAGACAGTGGGTGACAAGGGCACAACAAAAATAATACCAATTATTTTGTTACTTCTTTTTTTTTTTTGAGGTGGTGGGGGTATGGGGGTGAGTAGTATTCTATTCTTTCCTGCATTTATTTCACTAATATTATGCTTGAGATTTTAAGAAGTGGAGTATAATGGTAAGGTGATTTGTCATGTTTTTCTTTTTTTTTTGTGTGTGTGACAGTGATGATGATGATGATGATGATAATACGCTTGAAAAAAAAAAAACTTTACCTACTTTTTTTTTGCATTGCAGTTCATTGTATTCTTTTTGTTCTTCTTCATACTAAAGATTACATCGTCTCCTCTTCTCTCACCTCCAATTTTTTTTTTTTTTTGTAATCAAGGCTAACCAATGTCATCGCAACGGGTTAAAGTTGGGCGTGCCAACGATGAAGTTGAAGATCCAGAAAACAGAAAGAGTCGCGTTATTCGGGCTATTCAAGAATCTAAAAGTGCAAAATTAACTTCTATTAATTCTTTGCTTCAAACAGTAGTACAATCGGCACGTGCCGTTGTGAAGGGAACAGATTCTCAAAGACGTTTTAATGCTCAGTTCTCGGAATTTTGTCGTGCTGCACTTGTAGGAATAGCTGACCTGGAAGATGCTTTGTGCGAATTGGAAAAAGATGAGGGGGTTGCTAACGGTGAGGTAAAGGGTATTAGAGTAGCCGATTTTATCAGGGAATTGTCAGGATTTGTGGCGTCCCAAACTACTGCCCTTGGTGCACAGTACTTGGAGCATGTGGGAATGTCTGCAGTGACTACAACGACGAGGACACAACAAAAGTCTGCAGAGAACAAATGGGGAACAAAGCGTGAAAGAACTGATGATGGGCGGCAACGAACCACAGATAGGCGCGGAACATTGCCGAAACGAACAGGAACATCACCTCCACTGGACCCAGTATCAGAGTTAGAAGGGAGGACACCGCAAAAAACTACGCGTGTAAAAGCTGGGGCAAATAATAATCATAGTTCTACAAAGTTAACTAGCATTCCAGCATTAACAACTTGGTTGCAGCCGTGGACACTCCTTGCTCCAAGCGCTCACGGAGTTGCACTTGATCGTGTGACGACAGAAAGACCCAAACCACAAAATGCGGTTGAAGAACCTATAAAATCACCTAATAATGTATCAGTTTTTGAAATCTGTACAGCCCCAACGACTACAGAAGTGCTTAGACTCTGGGAAGCTCGGGAATCTGCGCTTTCATCTGGTATGGATCGCTCAACTAGTACAAGTTTATTTTCTAATGGAGTTACCCTCCCTCTTTCCCAGAAAGAAGTTCAACCCATGTTTTTTCCAAGGGGACAATTTAATACATGTGCTTCGGTATCAACACAGTTGTTGGGAGATTTAGTACATTATGGTATTTCAGTACTTGAAGTGCCGTTTAAAGATATGGTGTAAATAAACGATTAAAAAGAAGGTACCGCTAGACCAATTTTAAACCTAGTTCTGTGCCTTTCTTTGCTTGTTCTTTCTTTATCTTTTTTTTTTTCTTTCGTTCGCTTTTATTCAAGCGACGCAGAAGGGCAGCAAGAGAAAGGTTTTCAGGGAGTGACGCTCATTCCCACTGAATCAAAATTGTGATCTATGGAAAAAGCGGCCTTAAAGCTTTTGAATTTTGTAGAATCTTATGCAACCCATCCTACTCATATAGTTGGAAAATTTATTCAGTCCTCACTTCAAAAAGATCATTTTGTCATTGTATTTGATGCACAACAATTTCTTGAGAAAATTTCTTGTTCTACAGATGATGGAATGGAACTACTTTGTGCGTTGCTACGGAAGTACCATCAAATGCATGAAGGATTAGTGGGTGTGGCATGTCGTGTTAACTTTATTACTTATGTGGTGCTCCATACCTATCACACATTAGCGAAAGAGGCAGTTATATCTTCTAGCAGAAATATCGAGGGAATAAGTCAACTCATGTATTTATGTGAGAATGAAGATTTTTCTTTTTTAAATGAAAATAAGGAGAATGAAAATTCTGATATAAATTGCTGCAGCAATTTAATGTTGAATTTTATTCAAGAATTGCGTAATAAAAATCTTCTAGTAAAACCTTCTGATATATTGGCAGAGACAGTTGTCTCTTCTGCAAGTGTAAAAATAATAAATGATGAGAGGATAAATAATTCCTTTTTCTATTCTTCATGCATATTACATGAGTACCTTAAAAAAACTTTTGGATTTGATCCACTTTCATGTGGTTATGAAGCAGGTAAATTAGCAGTGGATTGTTTTATTTCTATTTATTCTCGTCTTATGGATGCTATTACCGATGATAATATATCAATGGAACAAGAGAGGGTAACATCTTTACACAAACTTGTAGATCAACTTCTCTGTGTCGTTGTAGGGGATGAAGATTTTTGGTGGTCTACAGGGAGGAGTGAAGGATATCTTATACCAGGTATTTCTTTTATAACAAAATATTGTTTGAAAAGGGGCAGTTCTTCATTTTCGAGGAATTCTGTGCTTACCCCTTTACATACCTTTGAGTCTTTACTTCAGGATAAGGGTTGTCATGTCGAAATGTTATTATTATTCTCAGAGTTTACCACCGAATTTGTAGGATCAGATGATAACCCTGACCTTCAACGTTTGGCCTTCATGGTAAAGAGTGTAAAAAAAGGTTTGGTGGTTATCGTAATAAAGGGTCACGTGGAAGAAGTATTATTACAATACATGGAGGGGTTGGGAGATAATACACGAACTGTATTAATTGCAGTTTCAGTTGGTCAAACGGTAATGACAGAGTTAGCAATGGCTTTCCATGTTTTACCAAGAAGATTAAAATCACTTCACTTTGATCCTGTTGTAGCCCATTTGCGAATAAAAACACTCTTTACAACTGTTTTTCACAAACAACATAGTGAAAATGAATGTCGTTCACTTCTTTTGGTACTTGAACCGTTAAAAAACGACAAGAAAAAGAATATTATACGAATTGTACAAAAAACTCTTAGTGTTGTATTTGGTGGTAAATGTGCTGCTGACGTTAAACTTATGGAACGACTTTTTCATCGCCAACTACATCATTTAGTCAATGTATTTTGTTTACCATCTCATTTGAATGTTCTCATGCCAGCAGGCGGAATGGCAGAAGCATATGCAGTAAGTTATTTGAACTACAAAATTCAAGAAATGTCAAGTGATAATATATTTTCCTCATGTATTGTTTTTCGTCTCATGAGAGCACTAAAGGACGCACTTGTTGCCTACATGGAAAATGTTTTATTAAAATCAAACTCTTTAACAATTGAAGAAGCTGTAATGCAGGTGACTTTTTCACAACGAAACTTTTCCACACTGAATTGGGAAACATGTAATCCATCTATATATAGTAATGATCCTTCAGTTGGTGGGACAAGCACAATAGGTCAGACACCTGGTTACACACTGTACAACCATGCTATTCTTACTCCACCTTTTCTTCATTTTTCTAACACATCACGCTCTATGTGTTCTGGCCCAGTTTCGACAATGTTGTTGGGAGATGTAACGGAGTGGGAGGCACAAGTGGAGGTTGCTAGTGCTTATCTTTGTATTGGAAGATGTTTAGACCGTCTTTGTTTTACAAGTGCTCTGGGCAAACGCAGCATTATACATAATGAAGAAGTGAGTCGGGGGGTTGATGACTTGTTCTTCTTCACAGATGTCGCATAATGATCATCTGCGGAACTTGATAAACCAAGTAAGGAAGAAAAAAAAAAAGAAGTCAAACCGGTATATTAACTTCATCTTCTGCTGGGTTTTCATATTGTTACCCAAGTGTGTCGTATTATTATTGTTACTTTTTTTTTATTTATTTATTTATTTATTTTTTTTTCTTTTTCAGTGTAGTAGTATTTTTTTTTTTTTTTTTAGAGTGAAGTTAAATAAATGTCATGCACGAAAGAAACCTTGCAGCAGCAAAGTCAGAGTTCCTGCATAGGTGAACAAAACACCCAGGATAATAAATTGTATTGTAATAAAGTTAATGATGAAAAGAAGAATTTATTATCATTGCCTGAGAACAAACCCACACAATGTGTTGCTTCCCCACTCAATAGATCTAACGTTTCTCATAAAAAATCCCGTAAAAACAACAAGGATAGTAAATGTGTGGAAGTGACTGAAACCGTACCACTAATAGTGAAAGGGAAGAAGAGTGAAATGAGATCTTCTCACCACTCATTAGATGTGAAGAATGACGTGAGTGAGTCGCTAATCACGACTACAAATTCGGACGAATGTGTGGTTAATGCTACGGTAAATGACAAACAAACGTGTATGCAACCCCAACCGCAGTTATCGTTTCCAACAGAGACAACAACAAAAGAAAAAATTTCATTTTCTCAGGTGGAGTCACGTCCACTGGAGACTGCAGGGTGTTCCACCTCGTCCCCGAGGCCAATGAGTGTTAATTTAAACGAAATGAGTGAAAAAGAAGAAGAAGAGCCAAATTCCCCTTCTGAGAATACAGGAGCCAAGGGGGATTGTACAATGGATACTTCTGAGAAGAGAAACAAAGATATTGTTTCTACCCGTATTCCTCCTTCTCTCACCACCAATCAGATGATTTGTGTTGTAACTAATCAACCCATGAAACCAAATAATCAAGAAATGTTGTGTAATTCTGCTCAACAAGTGCCTTCAAAAAGGCATTCTTGTTCTACACGGTCCTCTATTTCATCTTGTTCGACTTGTGAATATGCACGCGAATATAGCGGTTCAAGAAGTTATAGCAGTTATAGCACTACTGAGAGTAGTTTTGAAAGTAATTCTCATACTATTTATAGTAGTTTATCTCGTACAACTTTTGAGAGGTCCAGTAGCGATTCTAGAATAATAGGTGGTAGTGATAGTAGTAGTAGTAGTACTAATGGTAGTAATAACTACAGTGATTCTTGTTATAGTAGTTATGACACCAGAAGTAGTAGTAGTAGTAGTAGTAGTAGTAGAAGTAGAAGTAGTAATAGCAGAATAAAGGCAAAAAAAGAAGTACCTGCAATTATTCCTTTAAAAAATGGTTCTGTAGATGCCTTACCATTAGGGGCATTTATTGATCTTCACTACAGATTTTGTTTAAAAGCTCATTTGAATATATATTCTGAATCAGCAATAGTATATGAATGGGATACAACTCATGGTGTATGGACTACTGTGAAGACTTCTGTTGTTATTTTTCCTACTCCTTTCGCTCATGGTGATATGCGGGCTTCGTACTACGTAATAGATCTCAACCGATTAAATTGCAAGATGGTAGCTAAACGTTATCGTTACTCCTCTGTGAAAGAGACTCAATATTTTGATGACGTCTCAATGCATACAATAGCTAATCATTGGGCTAAAAAGTTTAATAGTTGCATGCCGCCTAAACCAGTATATTTTCTTCCAGCCGTTGTTATGGAGCTGATAGACCGTAAACCATCATTGTTTTTTGCAGTAGAGCCTCAATTAGATGGAAATTATACAAAATACAATAATAATAGTGGTTATGTACCAGATGAAGCACGATGGACTCCACAGGCATTTTCCCATTTTTCATATCATGCTAGCCAAAGAAAATTGATGATTGTAGATATTCAAGGTGTGAATGATATTTATACGGATCCACAAATATTAACCTTTGATGGCAAAGGTTACGGTCGCGGTAATCTTGGAAGAGAGGGGATGCGTCTTTTTATTCGTTCTCATAAGTGCAATGGAGTATGTCACATGATTGGAATTCCACCATTAAGCTACACTAGGGATATTGTAAATAAACTTCCTATGAGGAATAATGCAATGATACGTACTGTACCTTCTCAAGAGAATGATGAGGGTGAAACAACTGAGATTTTACCACCCCGATCACATGGTTCAAAATCGTCAAGTTTTTATCGCCGGCCATTAGCACAACGAAGTCTACCTGATGGCATTACAATATATTCTTCCGAATTGCCAATGCCTGTTAGAACGAATCGTAGATATATCGGTTTTTTGAGGCGAATGCGTATATATTTATTTCGACGCTTTACTTTTGATCGCAATTCACTACAAAAAAATGCTGTTCAGAGACAGCAAAGTTCTTAAAAGAAGAAAATGTAGACATGGGGTTCTTTTTGTTTTTCTTTTATTTTTTATTATTTCCGTAGAAGTTTCTGTCATACAATAGACATTTATTTTACTCACCTCTTTTGCCTTGAGCAAAAGAGACATTATTTTTTTTTTTTTTTTTACTCTCTTTGCGTATATCTTTCTTACAGCCTTTCTGAGCGGTGATGAAAGTAAATTGGCTCGTTAGTGTACTTTAATAGACATAGGGCAGGAAGTGAGAAAGAAATACTGCATGTGAAGCTATTAAGATTTTTTGTTATGATGTGTTTTCTTCCCTCGTCTTCGTGTCTTCTTTATTCTTCTTTTTTAATGTTATTATTTGGTTGTTGTTGACTATTACTTCTCTTATTGGCTTTGATGTCTTTTGCTTTTGTTACTGCTCTTTGTAGTCTTATTTGACAGCCCTTTTTTTTTTTTTTTTTGAAAGGAATTTTTTTCTTTAACTGTAAAAATATATACACGGGTTGCCGTGAGGTGCTGTTATTGTTTGCTATTTTGCAACAACATATAAGGTTTTTTTTTTTTTTTTTGCACACACTATGCTGCTGCGAGAATGCAGTGCCGTGGGTGCCGCAAAGATGTAAGGAAAGTAAAAAAAAACAAAACAGAAGGAAAGTAAGTTTTTCTTTCTTGTTTTTCAAAGTATTTTCTTCATATATTTCTCATACATTTCTGTGAGAGCAAAAAAATTCCGCCATGTGTTTTTGTAATACTGATGGTATAATTTGTTTATTTTTCCAAGCACACCATTGCGTTATATATATATATATATATATATATATATATATATATATATATAATCTTGTACTATGTGTTTGTATTTCTTTGAAATTTGATATTGATCCTTCTCTTTTCTTTTTCTCCTTCTTTCCTCCCACTCTCCCTATATTTATTACTACTCCATCTCAATCCCTGGACAGGAATAGCCGAAGATGGTTCACTCCTACGGTTACAAGTGTGGCACCCGCCACCTCTTCGCGAAGAAGTTCCGCAAGCACGGCGTGCCCTCCGTGAGCACCATCCTCACAAACTTCAAGGTCGGCGACTACGTCGATGTCGTGGCGGACTCCGCCGTGCGCGCTGGCATGCCGCACAAGTACTACCACGGCCGCACAGGCATCGTGTGGAACGTCACTCCCCGCGGTGTTGGCGTTATTGTGAACAAGCCAGTCCGCAACCGCACCATCCGCAAGCGCATCTGCGTGCGCTTCGAGCACGTTCGCAAGTCACGCTGCCAGGAGGCGTTCAAGCAGAAGCAGAAGGACTTTGTTGCCTTCCAGGCTGCGAAGAAGGCGGGCAAGCCACTGCCAAAGGCCAAGAAGAGCAGCCGTAACGGTCATATTGTGCGCCCAAAGAACGTTGAGGTCCTTGCCCGTCGCACTGCTGACTACGAGGCAATGATCCCGTACTAGAACTTTTCGGATCCAATATCTACTTCATGTCATTTTTTGTTTGTTTTTATTCTTTTAAGGATTATATCTCACATTTTGTGGGGTGAAATTAGGTGTGTATTATGCCTCCTGTGTCTTTGTCTATAGGACAAAAAACGCAGGTATTTGTATATGTGTGTATATGTGATTCTTTGACGTTATTATCTGTTTTTGTTTTCCCTCTTTTTTTTTTTTACTTTAGTGTAGATCTAATAGTAAAAAAAAAAAAAAAGGTCCATCACATACCACATTAAAGCAAGAGCAATGTGGTCGCCATGCGTTTTTTTTTTTTTTTGCGGATTCACTCTATCAGCCACAATGACACTTTGATACCGGTTTGAAATAGTGGCACCTTATATTGAAATGGAGTAAATGTTTAAATGGAGTTATAAATTTCTTTGGCGTCGGTTTATGTAATAACCGTTCATAAAAGTCTCTCTTTTAAACACGTACGTTTTAGAGAGTGTCAAGTCTTGGTTTAACTACCCACTGTATTTTTTTTTTTTTGACGGCTTTGTCAATAATCTTTTTTTTGCAGATTATTTGGATTTTGGAACTGTTTCCTGGAGTTTTGAGATGATGATTTTTTTTTTTTTTTTATTATTGTTGTTTCACGTCTTGTGAAATAACTGATCTATGTGTTTGAGTTCATCCGTGAGTTAACATTTCTTACTATGTGGAATAAGGGTATTATTATTATTATTTTTGACCTCCCTCCCCTGTATTTCCTTTATTTTCTTTTGCTATATTCGAAACACACCCACCCACATACGCACTGAATAGGAGGAAAAAAAAAAAAAGCTATCGAGTTGTAACAATAGAAAATCCAAAAAATAAAAAAAAAACAAAAGTAGGACACAAAGTATAAAGGAGGGAGTAAAAAAGCAATACTGTCTTAGATGAGCATTCCTACTTCTCTTCACGCCGCAAAGGAACTTTTGCGTGTCAAGACTTCTGGTAACGAGTATGTGGAACTTGTTCACGTAGCCACAAATGAAGATCCATGGGGTCCGACTGGTACACAAATGGAAGATGTTTGCCGTGCTTTCGCACGTGGGTCTGTTGATATAATGGAAGAAATTAAATTACGCCTAAAGCATCGAGACAAATCATGGCGTTCTTGCTATAAAACTTTGCTACTACTTGACTATCTCGCACGTAATGTGCCAGAGTCTGGACTTCCAGCGGTGTGTACTGTACTTCCCACCGTGCGTCTCATCTCCCAGACCTTTTACTACACGGGAAGTAAAGGGACGGACCACGGACTCTCTGTTAGGGAACGGGCGAAGAAGTTGTGTGAACTCCTCAGTGACGGTGCAATGCTGCGGGAGGAGCGTGAAAAGGCGGCCCTCACCCGCTCAAAGTTGGCCGGTTCCGCCAGTGCTGAGGGCGGCTACGCATCCACACGCTATCAGGGATTCTCACGCAGCTCACCACCCCCACCGTCTTCATACAGTTATGACCGCCCATCGTATCAGGCACGCACAAGGGAGGAACAAGAACGGTACGATATGGAACTCGCTGCTAGAATGCAACGCGAGGAAGAGAGTCGGGCCGGGATCTCCGTCGTTGAGGCGGAACGCATGTATAATCAACAAAGTCGAGGACAATCCAGTACGGTGACCCAAGCGGCCTATAATTCAGATCTGGAGTTGGCAAGACGACTTGAAGAGGAGGAACAACAGAGGCGCGCCACACACAATAAGGAATCATCTACTCCCGCACAAAATGCACCTACCACACAAACGTCAAAAACTCCTACTGCCAATACTACTACTACCACCACTGAAGCACCTCCACCAAAAGCTGAACCACCCAAGCCGGATGTACTTGATGATTTGTTTGCACCGGCTCCAACTCCTGCACCAGTTAACTCCAATCCGCAACAACCTAGTTGGTCATCTAGCGCTCCCGTTCAACAAACTCAAACTCAAGCTGCTGTGGACCCTTTTGACGCCTTTTTGGATACACGACTTCAACAACAACAACAACAGCAGCAGCAGCAAAATATGTTTGGTGCTTTTCAAACTGCGCCAACGGCGCAACCACAACAACTTGGTACGGCCCCCACTGGTATGTGGTATGGAACACCACAAGTCCCTCAACAACAGTCTACACAAGGACAAATTGGTGGATGGTCTAGTGGGGCTCCTATGCAGCAACCGTATGGTGCAATGCCACAACAAGGCTACTGGGGGGCGCCGCCAGGGAATGGGGGTCAATTTCCTCCTGCTGGAGCACCACAGGCACCCTTTACCGCAGGTGGAAACAATTTTCAAGGGTATGCACCGTTCACAAATGCGCCCACGATGGCGACCACTAACAACACCTCAAATAGTGTAAACCCGATGGAACAACAAATGGCTCAATTTTCTGGACATTTTGGTGGACAAGGGCAATATTCGGCCAAATCGTTAGATTCTTTAATGGCTGAACGTCGTGCAGGTCAATAACCCGCATTAAGTCACGAAGACATCCAAGCAAGATGCAACAAAAACAATAAAAAGAAGAACTAGTAGCAAGGGACAAAATACATGTGAGTGTTTTTTTCTTTGTTTTTGAGATAATTATTTTGTCTCTGAGTGTAATGAATGTAGTAATCCGAAACTGATTGTGCGTTGGGTACATGTTGCTACCATCATCGGTTACGAGGGTACAGAACGCAGTACGAGAGAAAAAAAAGTTTTTTTGTTTTGTTTCCTTTTTTAAAAAAATGTGAGTTCTCTTTAAAAGGCTTTTGAGTGTGTATGTTTTTTTTTGTTTGTGATTTGTGATTTATTTTGTATGTTTGACTTTATTTTAAGTTTAATTTCTTTGGTGTTTGGATTTTCTTTTTTTTTTTTTTTAGTATAGAATAGAAGGAAGGGAATACGTTTAGTCTGTAATTAATCATGCTTCGTCGAACCACACTTGTTCGTGGCCATGCCACTTCAAATCTTTTTGCTCCCCCATTTTCTGGTCGATGGTTTAATCCTCCACATCAATGGACGATGACCGATACATTTTTACCAATTTTTTTCTTGGCTTCTGCCCCAATGGGTATTGTTGCTTACCTCTACCATGCAGCTTACATGCCACATTATTCACACTTTCAGGATCAGCATTATTACGCATCCCAGGTCTATACAAAGGAGTTTATTCATAAGTATAAGCGACTAGAACGTTGGAGATGGTATTAGAGAACGAAATGCGATGGAGTGATCCAGGAAAGGGACGAAATATATATATATATATATATATATATATATATATATATAATTATTATTATTACATTTAAATTGTAATGGTTGGTGGCTTTTTATCTGTTATCAATCTCTTGTACATAAATATTTCTATCTATCTTCGTGTAGAGGATGGGTTCTGGGGTTTGGTATTTTTAGTGGGGTACAATACTTGAATACCTTGGTTTTTGTACTAGTAATAGTAGTAGTAATAGTAGTAGTAAAGCTGTGGACAGTAGAAAATAATTGGTTTCTATTGCTAGTTAAGTAGTGAAATGAGCTTTGGATAGCACCTCAGCTTATTTAACATAGCCAAGCTTACCTGGAAGACCTACTGTGGTAGCGAGGCGTTATATGTCGTATATTATATGCTAATTTATTTTTTTATTGCAGTTATCCTCTAACTGTGATAAATGTTTTTTTTTTTTTTTTCTTTTCTGTTTTGTTGTACTGTTTTTAGTCTCTTTTGGAACTGTCTCTACTCTTTTTATTCTATTTTTTTTATTTTATTTCTCTTCAAACAACACATAGATAGATAAACAGAGAGAGAGAGAGAGAGAGAGAGAGAGAGAGAGAGAGAGAGAGAGGCTGCTAAATCATTAAAAGAGCACGTGAATATCATTTCATATTGCTAGGGTTGTGTCTTTGAAAAAGGGAAAAATAAAATGAGTTTGCAATGTGAGGGCGAAGGGGCTCTTTGTTCTGTTTGTGGTCTTTTTGATTTTTTGCCCTTGAATTGTAATAGGTGTCATGGTGTTTTCTGTAGTGAACATATTAATTTCCATAATGTTCCCGCAACAGAGAAACCTTGTGTTCTTGAAGATGTAAAAGGTAAGGCGGTGGATGAGACAATAAGGACAGAAGACAAGTTAAAATACACTTGTATAATATGTGGAAGTAGGTGGTGCGTGCTTACTCCGTGTGAAGTATGCCATCAAAATTTCTGTGCTGAACATCGTTTTCATGATCACGAAAGTAATGAAAAGACAAGTTTGCAAGACTTTGGACCTAAAAAGTCTCTCTTACATAATAATAATAATAATAATAATAATAATAATAATAATAATAATAATAATAATAATAATAATAATAATAATAATAATAATAATAATAATAATAATAATAATAATAATAATAATAATAATAATAATAATAATAATAATAATAATAATAATGTGACGGATGAATTTGAGCTTCTATGTTCTCAATATCAACCAAATCATCCATTACGTTTGGCACCATCAACGTATCGTGGTACTATGATACCTGTTACTCTATTGGTATGCAAGGAAGAGTTAGAGCTTAATAAATATCAAGATTATTATTCTCTAGGAGTTGTTTCTCTTGAAGTAGCGGTTGAAATGTCTGTTGGTCAATTAATAGACCGCTTAAAAGATTCACATCCTCTATTTATGTCTAATTTACTTACTCAGACATTATACCATGTTGAGGGTACAAAACAGATTGTGTTACGACCTATTCCTGTATCATTAACGGTAAAAGAAGCTTCCCTTGCTAATCATATCGTTGTCCTTCCTTTGAAATCTAGACGTATTACAGAAGAAAGAAAAACAAACTTAGATGATCTCTCTTGTAATAATTCTTCTGATTTATTGGTAAATTTAGAAATGACACTGACGAAACGACTTTTCTCAAATCCTCGAGAATTGCAAAGTAATTCTCGTTTGCATGCGGTTGCAGTGCGCATTCGAATTAAATCTAGTCAATCAAAGGAAGAAAAAGAACAAGATGTTTCTCCACCAATTTCTTCTTCTTCTGGTTGTATAATTACCTCTGAATGTATGGAGACTACCAATGCTGTCCCCATTGATAAGGAGAAGAATCATGACAATGAGCAAAAACAACAACAACAACAAGAGGGACGAAAAGAAGAAGAAGAGGGAAAGACTTCCGTACTTCTTGATTCTTGGCCTTTTCGGCGACCTCCTCCTCTTGATGAGTTTATTTTTTCCCACACTAGAAGTAACCCTCGTGGTATGGATTCTCAATTTGGGGGCGCTGCTGTTTCTGTTGTCGCAGTGTTCGTTGCTGATCATTTACTTACTTCTACTGTTCCTCCTTTTTGTATTGCCTTATCCCAGCAATGGTCAGTGGGTCGTGTTGTTGATAAAATTGTTTCCATAGTTAATAACTTAGCTGCCTCTTCAAGAAAAGTTAATTGGCAGCTTTTTGATATGAAAAATCAAGGAAATCTTTTGACTGTTGACCTGAGTCGAGCAAACAATCTGCGAGACGGTGATATTCTTTTTCTTGGTGAAGAGTACCCTAATACGCTTCGTATAGAGGTTGAAAGACTCCAACAACTGAAAGGCAAACAACGTGCGATGCTAATGGGAAAAATGTCAAAAACTTGCACCATTATGTAATGTCAAAAGGGTTATTATTATTATTATTACTATTATTATTATTATTCTGCAACTATGAATGGTGTAGAATATTATTAAAAGAATGTACCCTTGGAGAGAAACTATATTATATGATGGATTGGTGGATGTTATATTGTTTCTCTCTTTTTAAATTGGATTTGTTACGGTTGTTGTGTATGTTTAATTTCTTTTTGGTGAAGGACTCGAAAGGATTTAAACTTGTTTTTTTTTTTTTCTTTTTATCCTTTTGCTGTCCCGTTCCAACGTGGAGGGGATCTCTTAAGGAAGGGTAGACTCTGGAATCTGCCATTTTCTAAGTTCTACTGGTTCTTTATTATATGTTGGCTTTGTAGAGCTGAATTTACTGTCTGTTCCGATATTGTGTAAATTGCTGATTCTGTGACAATGAAATTTTGCAGTAATGCTGTGGTTTTATTTTCTTTATATATGTATGTAATATATATAAATATAATGGAGTAACCAAAGCCTGAAACAACTCAAGAACCATAATCTTTTTAAATAAGGGCTTTTTTTTTTTTTTCTTTCTTCTTCTTTTTCTCTTTGCACGGTTATTAATCTATGTTACTTTATGCCTTCATTTATTAATTGTATTATTGATAAGCCATGTCGAGACCCATTGTGGAGGCTGAAGTCGCCCTCTCACGGTGTGTTGAGGCGATGCGTGATGCATTGCTTACTACAGTGAAGGACGCACTACCACAATCGACAGGATCACCAGATACGACTAGTGCGGAATGTGATCTAGTTGACACCGCAGCACAGCGATTAGAGTGGGAATCGGGCGTAGAGCAGCAGCGTATTGGTAGAATTGTGGATGAACTTGATCGTCACTTTGCCGAGCTGGAACGTGCACTGACTGCACTCCCAGATGTTCCTATCGCGTTGTTGGATCGTGATATTGCTTGGTTAAATACTGAAGCATCCTCTCTTGCGCAGGCAATGATATCGACATATGATGAGGCGGAATCACTCGCCGCGAAACTTGAGGGTGAAATTGTAACGCAGTCCGTGCCATCAATATGATATTATACACAGGCACAGTCATTGCAAGTATACGGTTATTTGCTGTATGGTGTACGGTAAGAAAACAGAAAGAAAAAAAAAAGAAGGGTAAGCAAGAGTGAAATATCTTCTTAGTAGTGCCGTAGTCCATATTCACACTTTTCCCTTCCTTTTTGTTTGAACTTTTGTTTATCTAGAACTCTTACTATATATATATATATATATATATATATATATATATATATATATATATTTCTCTGTATTTTTTCACTATTGGGTTTCATTTTTCCACTTTTCTTCTTTTTCTTCTTTTTTTCTCTATTTCACTATTTGTTTGTTTCCATATAGTTCTGCGGCGCTATCATATATGCGTGCCTCCACTGCACGGCGACGAGGCCGCATGACTGTTGCACCGTGGATGGGTGTTGGTTGTTATCCCGTCACGCCTGCATTTGTTGGCGGCATGCCGTCGGTGAAGCCTGCGTACGATCACTTTATGATGATGCGGCCGCAGCGCCCATTGCGGGCCATTGGCATCACCGGATCATTACCGCCAGTTCTATACAACAGAATGGATCAGGTAGTGCAGATTGAAAATGCTATTGCTCTTCAGCGTGTGGAGCGGCAGGTGGAGATGACACTCTCTCAGCTCTCCCTTGGGATTCGAAACGCGGATGACTTTTTAGAAAAACACCTTCTGCATCTTGAGGTTCGTCCCTCTATTCACACATTATGGTTTCATGATGGAGGTCTTAGGGAACATCAACACATTTTATCAACATTAGGCGCACATCATCTGGTTCCTCTTTTTAGTCTAGTTGCATACGATGTGGAGCGTGGCAAAATGTCGCTCTGTGAGGCAGAAGAATTGTATGAGGAACTTATGGACTGTTCTGTTGCGCAACCAAAAATAGTACAGCGTGAGTTGGCGAATCAGATGGTGCGAAGTTATTGCCTAAATGATGAATATGATAAGGCGATTGATATTATATCAGAAATGAAAAGAAAAAATATTAGACGAACTTTTGTTACCTATGCCCCACTTTTTCGTATGATTCGTTCCAAAGAAGATGCTGAAAAACAATTAGAACTTCTGAAATTTATGTATAACACGGAAGGTGGACGATTACAAAAATTTTTATTTATTGATGTGCCACGTATTTTTTACATGTTCGGTGTTTTTATTCGCTATAACTGGGTGGCAATTAATTGTGTCTTTACAACATTGTTTACCACAGTGTTTCTTTATTGGGCCAATTTTGGATTGTGATGGGCCCAAGTTTTCACCGGTAAAGTGTGAATTGCAGTGATTCTTTACTTTTTATTTATTTATTTATTTATTTATTTATTTTTATTTTTTATTTTTATTTATATGTTCTCTATCATGATGTTATTTTTCTTATTATTATTGTCTTGTGGTTGTAGTTGTTGATGATGGCTGTGGTTGTTGGGTGGGCAATATTGTATTGCAAAGTACGATTTTTTTTTTTCTAGATATTCTTCGGTCTGAGTTATTATTATTATTATTATTATTATTATTATTATTATTATTCTAACCATCTTTTTATCATCGCCCCCTTTGCTTTCCCCCTCTTTTCCCCTACTACACCTGTATTATCTCATTTATCAACGTTGGTTCTCTCTCTTTTTCCTTTTTTCCTTTTTCTTCTGTGTATTATTTTTTTTTTCTCTCTCTCCCTCTCTCTATCGCAGAGGAGTTTAGAAAAAAGGGATTGCTCGCATGTCCACCAAGTCCTCGCTGCGCAGTTCCCGATCACACGCCTCGTCGGTGGGCGAGAACTCCGCCTCGCTGCACAGCGGCGTCTCCAGCCGCCACAAGCGCCAGCAGCTGCAGCACGGCGACCCGCGATTGCCACCAGCGAAAATGACGCCGTTTGAGCGGCTGCAACTCATTCGAAACTCCATCACGCGATTGCGGTACATTGGAGAACGTCAGGCCCATTGTGCTCCTCTCGACACCGCTGGCGGGGAAGATGTTCTTCATTTCTTCGATGATTTACGTGAACGTCTGCCAAAGCTTGAGTACAATCCGCGAAAACTTGGTAGTCCGGAATCAGGCGGTCCAAAGCATCTCCACTACGTAAGCGAACAGGTACGTGCCTTACAAGATACCGCAACAAGAGTATTTAAAATTTCTGAAGAGGAAACAGGTCATTCTGTAGCTGTATATGAAGGACTCTCTTATCATTACGTACAAGAAGTACAACGTGAATTGGAGGAACTTCAACACTTGGTAGATTCTTCACCATCTAATTTACCAAGTCGTGTTAATACGGAACTTTTATCAGATTTGGTTTCATTTCATATAGCAGACTTTGATGCTTTTGCAGAACAACGTGTAGAGGCATTTGTGCGTGAGATGAAAAATGAAGGAGTAGTCTTCAGTGCTGTCGTTAATGAAGTTGGTCAACGCACACCTACACCCGTAGGACTTGTTTCTCTCGTTATATTGGATGTGGCAATTGGTATTCGACCTGCACGTTGTGCTCGTATGGTTATTGAACATGCACAGCATAATTTAACAAAACTTGAAAATCGTATACATACCGCTGATCAAGCACTCTACGCTATGAATACTGTTGATAATGTACAAGCTGAAACACAACGTAGAGAGTTTACAATTCTTAAAGATCGTATTAAAAGTGCCCTTGCGGAGTTAATCAATTTAAAAAAAAAATGGGATGAAGAAGAACATAATACATTACAACGTGCTGTTTCAGGACAACATGTTCTCGCCTCTTTGGTAGAGATGAAACATTTAAAAGAAGCTGAAATTATGGAAGAAGCACAAAATATTCATGACCGTGCCGTGCATTCTTGTTTACCTTTTGCTACTCCACAATACTACCGACGTTATGGTGAGACATACGCACAATCATGTCATGTGCGACTTGGATTTAAATTCACTGCAGATAATCAGGGAGATACACAAGGTGGAGTGGTAACACTTTATACACTTATGCCAGAATTTCTTTCACTCATGCGTCAACATAATGTTCCAGTAGAAGAACATGAACGTTATTCCGCGTTGGTACCCAGTAAAGATCAGTTGTGGATTTCTTTTTCGGAATTTCCAGAGATGGTACAAGGGGCACGTTGTGCTTTACGTGGAACAGATTCTCGTCATGATAATTTTCGGGCTCTTGAAGATCAGAAAGAAGTTGGTGGATATTTTATTATGCGAGGAGGCGAACGTATTTTACGTGCACTTCTTATGCAGCGATGTAATGTTCCAATAAATATCCATCGAGAGCGATTTGCAACACAAGGACCTTTTTTCTCACCAAAAGCTGTTGTTATTCGTTGTAAGCGTCCTAGTGGATTGACTATACAAAATTACTTCTATTACACTACTACAGGTGAGGTTGTGTTTAGTTTTGCACGAAAGGTGGTTTGGCACATACCAGTTCCTCTTTTACTATTCGCCTTAAACACTCGTCAATGTTCTCCAATGGAAATATATAAACTTCTAACTTTAGGTTTTACCGATAGTAGTAGTTCTCATGCCGCTCGTGTAGAAGCACTATTACAACATCATCATCAAAAACCATATGCCACACTTACTCACTTTTTGGATTACATTGCAGTACTTGGTAGAATGTACCGAAAATATCATCAGACATCTAATACTTTTCATTTTCTTCCACAATTTCATTCTACTTGTCAAGCTCAACATGATGCATGGTATGGAGTTTTCATGTTACGTCGTCATGTGCTTCCACATTTGAATGTAAATGTTCCTACACCAGATTTGTCAGCATCTGCTTCTCCAGAAGAATGTAATAGTTGGCTTCCTCCTCAACTTATTAAAGAATTAGAAGAAAAATTTAATGTGATGATAGCTATTGTGCGTCAGTTATATGCTTTCTTTGATGGAGTATGTGATCATCAAGGTAATGATGTTCCTGCTTATCAAGAAGTTTTTACTGTTTCACAAGTTTTGATGGGTGGTTTTGAAGTATGTTTAAATAAATATATGAAAGGTTTTGTATACCGCTTGGGAAGTCACATTCCATCTCATTTATTTCAATGTATTATAAAACTTTCTGAAATGCCAGCGAAAGAGTCTGTTGGAGTCATTACACAATTACGAAAGTATGCAGAGTACAGTGAAAGACGAAGTGTGAGTGATCCTTTGGATGCACTTCATCGTGTTTTAATTACTGGAAACCTTACTCTAGATCGTGAAGAAGATTTCTATTGTCCTCAAACATCTGGTTGGGTAGTTATGGCAGAACATCTTAACTTTTACCGCTTTTTTGAACAACTTCGTTGTTTACATCGTGGTAAAACTATTGCAGAGATGCGTTCCAGTGAAGTACGACGATATCCTTGTGAGGCCTATGGATTTATTTGTATGGTTCATAGTCCTGATGGTGAAGATTGTGGTGTTTTAAATCACTTGAGTATAAGTACTATTATGTCTAATTCAGTATTATCTGAATCACGACAAGAAATGGATTTACTTTCGTGGATTAAGGAAGAAATTCATGGTCTTCGTAATAGTTCATCCAATTTCTCTTTGGTGGATTGCCTTGTGGATACTGTACCTGTTTGGGTAGAAGGAAAATTATTGGGATATTTGTCTCCAGATGAAGCTCAAAAAGCTGGTAAAGCTTTACAACGTAAAAAAGCACTTAAAAAACGAAAAATGGTGGAACAAAGTGGTATTGTACGTCGACAAAATGTAAGTATTTTAAATACTGTTGAAATTGTATATGTTCCTCCAGGGAATAAAGATCCACAAGGATTATATATATTTTATGATTATGGTAGATTAATGCGTCCTGTACAACAAATTGAATCTTCATCTCGTAATGATGATCTACCTTTTCCCTTGGTATACGTTGGAGTATGGGAGCAAGCCTGGCTTGATATTGCTAGCGTTCCTTCAGATCTTATGGATGGAGTTACACAATTAAATCGTAAGTATGAGTTTATGGAACAAAATGGTAGTAATATTCTAAGTTTAACTTCTACAACTATTCCATTTTTTGAACATAATTGTTCTCCACGAAATCTCTTTCAATGTGGTCTTTCTAAACAGTCAGCGGGTACACAATTACAAGCATTAGCTTGGAGAAAAGAAGCGAAATTATTCCGTATGTATTTTCCACAACGTTATATCAGTCGTACTCTTCCAATGGATTACTATGGATTAGATGATGTAAATTTGGGAGTTAACGCTGTTGTCGCTATTCTTGCATATACTGGGTATGATTTGGATGATGCAGTCATATTAAACAGTACGGCTTCACAGTTTGGTATGCTTCATGCAGGAATAACAGTGGCTAAGGTTATAACAGCAGGTGGAAAAGGAGATAAAGATGATGTTTTTGTTTTTCAAAATTTATTATCAAATGGAGAACCTTTTACACCAGAGTTAGATCCTCGTGGACTCCCTTATAAACGTGCGGTACCAGGAGTAACAGAATTTTTTTCTTTTGATTCAGATCATAAATATCCTGCTTTACGTGATAATAGTCCAGTATACTGTTGTGCAAAGAGGTATGAACGTATTGATCCTTTAACTAACAAAAAAGTTTATGAATATACTCGTCATCATGTAACAAAATGGCGACATTTTGATAAGGGAGAAAATGCTTGGGTACACAGTGTTGTTCCCCTTACATACGATGGACCAGATCCAACAAGTGTTCTTGTTGTTTTTCGAATTCCACGTCCACCAGCTGTTGGTGATAAATTTTCATCTCGTCATGGACAAAAAGGAACTCTTCCACTTCATATTCGTTCTCATGATTTACCTTTTAGTACAAGGGATGGTATAACTCCTGATGTTATTATTAATCCTCATGCTTTTCCCTCTCGTATGACGGTAGGTATGGTGCTTGAAATGATGGGAGCGAAGGTGGGTGCTATTGAGGGTCATTTCTGTGATCACAGTGCATGGAGTGTGATAGATGAACAACCACGGTTTGCGGAAATGATTGGAAGTGCACTTCAACGTGCTGGATACAATCGATATGGACGTGAAAAACTTATTGATGGCATCAGTGGAGAAGAGATGGAGGCGGATGTGTTTATGGGCATTTGTGGATATCAACGACTACGACACATGGTGAATGACAAGTGGCAGGCGCGGGCCCGCACAGACGCGCACACACACCGCGCCGTCACTAAAACCGGGCAGCCGGTGAAGGGACGTAAACGACACGGCGGTGTGCGTGTGGGGGAGATGGAGCGGGATGGTTTACTCTCACACGGGGCGGCAGAGGTGGTGGTGGACCGTTTATTACATGTTTCCGATAAAACAAAGGCCTTTATTTGCGTGGAGTGTGGATCACTGCTGTCTATATACGAACGACACGCAACGGAGTATTCCACGTGGAAGACATGTAAGTTCTGCGGCGCCGGCTCGCAGGAGGCAACAGACACAATTGCGTTTGTGGAGATTCCGCAGGTGTTGCGGCTGTGGGCTGCAGAGCTTACGAGTATTGGTATTCGCGTGGTGCTCAAGACAAGTGATGGCGTGCAGTGAGAGAAGAAACGCAAATAAGAAGGAGAAAAAAAAAAAAAGAACGAGAGAGAACATAAAGAAAAGGGAAAGAAAAGAAGAAGAACGAAAAAAAAAAAAGAAAGGCGAGACGAATGTGAGGAAAGAATACATGAGCTGTCTCACATTTTTAAACAAGAAAAAAAAAA
>NW_021639847.1:825559-834458 GCF_002087225.1 Trypanosoma theileri
AAAAAAAAAAAAAAAAATGGACACGGAAAGGAGGAAAAGAAAATGAGCAAGAACAAATGGAAGCAGAGACCCGTGAAACCAAAGCCAGAATGAATGAATTCGTAACGTTTAATTACAAAGTACACACTAAAAAATGCTGTTTTTCTGAATATATATATATATATATATATATTACTATTATTATTATTACTATTATATATAGCTGTTTTTTTGAAGTAAAAGTTATTCTTACTTTTCTTGTCCTCTGTTTTATGGTGTTCCTTTCCATAAAGGAATATTGGAAAAAAAAAGGGGAGGACAGATACACTGAGTGACTTTTATACTTTCGCATTATCATTCTTCGTTCTTTCCTTTTCCTTTTTTTCATTCTTTCTCCCTGTGTCTCTCTCTCTCTCTATATATATATGATAGTCTGAAGAGAGAGAGAGAGAGAGAGTTATGCGTGGGCGACGGCGTGTGGCTCCCGCACCATCTGTTGCCGCCGCAGTAGCTGAGCGCCTCGACGCCTTCGCACCACATCAACTCCCCGCGCTCCTTGCTGGCCCCAACGACGACGACGAAGACGGGTATGTGAGCAACAGCAATGGTAGTAACATCAATCATAACGAGAGAGCCTTATTTGAGGAGCGGCCGGCCCGCTCAAAGGCAAAGGCAGCGCACGGTCTGCTGCTGCTGTGCCTCAACATTGGCAGCGACCCGCCGGACTACCCGCGCATTGAGCCCTGCGCACGACTGGAGTGCTGGACAGACCCGCACGTGGCGCAGATGGCCCGCTACGCCGCTGAAGGCGGGACTGAGTTAATCGCAGATGCGTTAGAACGACAATATCGAGTGCAATTGCGGGAAGTGTCATTTAGGAAAATGGTGGAGGTGCACTTGGAGGATGCGAAACAGGTATTGGTTTCAATGCGTCGAAAAGCTGATATGGGTAGAGTGCTGTTTCACTATAATGGACATGGAATGCCTCGAGCCACTCTATATGGTGAAATATGGCTTTTTGATAAAGATCGAACTCATTATGTACCACTCAATATAGGTGAAATTGCTCAACTTTTAGATTCTCCAACACTTTACGTATTTGATTGCAATTCTGCAGGTTCTATTTTAAAACATTGGTATAAGGAACGTCTTCATGAAACTCGTCCACATGATATGCTTATATGTGCCTCCAGTGTAGAAGGATTTCTTCCATTAAATCCGAAACTTCCTGCAGATGTTTTAACATCATGTCTTACTACACCATTGCGAATGGCTTTAGAATGGTACGCGAATTATTCTCATCGTAAACATCTTTTACCACATGTAACAGATGAAATGATTCGCCATATCCCAGGTGATTTATCTGACCGAAGATCACCTTTAGGAGAACTTAGTTGGATTCTTGTTGCTATTACAGATACTATTGCATGGTGTACTTCTTCTCCATCTCAATTTTATCAAATATTTCGTCAAGATACTATGACGAAAATTTTATTTCGAAATTTTTTATTAGCCGATCGTTTGCTTCGTGAAGTAGGATGTGTGCCTGTAACTCATCCACCTATTGCAGAAGAAGCTCATTTGCATCATGTGTGGGATCTCTGGGACTATACATTAGAAAATGTTATTTGTCAACTACCAGATTTACTTACTGTGGATATGACAGAAAATCCTAATTATACATATAAACCTTCTACATTCTTTATGGATCAATTAATGGCATTTGAAGTTTGGGTAGGAGCAGGAGATTTAAGAAATCAACCTGAAGAACTTCCAAGTGTCCTTTTGGCTCTTACACAAATTTCATATCGTGTTCCCGCATTAACTCTTTTGGTAAGATATTTGGATTCGGGAGCAATTGCTGGAAAACGTGCTATTCTTTGTGGTATTTTACCATATGCCAGCAAACTTTTGGCTCAAACACCTGAAGTATTTTTAATAATGTGTGTGCTTTGGATGCAAGTGGTGCGGGCTGATGTGAATCAAGGTACATCTGAGTTACTAAAATCACGATTAGACAAGTGCTTTATTAGACTTTTGCAATTAGATGAGAAAACTACAGTTATCGAACCAGTGGAGGATGGTCGAATGGTGACATCTCATATTAGTGGAAATGTTGTTGATAATAATAATAATAATAATAATAATAATAATAATAATAATAATAATAATAATAATAATAATAATAATCACAACAATAATAACAATAATAACAATAACAATGGTTTGAGTACACCTGTAGATGCTAATGAGAATGAAGGAAGTAATGGGATTGTAGGAGCTGAAAAAACACATTACTATCTTATGAGTGAAGTAGATCTCGATCGTTGCAAAGCTATGGCTTGTTATGTACTTTGTCAACTTTTAAAACGTGGTGATGAGTCTCAGTCTGTGATGTGCTGGAATAATCAGTTATTAAACGCTGCCTTTTCTTGTTTATCGTCCAATAATGCAGAATTGCGATCATGGGCTTGTTTAGTTCTTGCACAACTTTTCTTATCTTTACGATATGCAAAAAAATTTGCTGCACAGGAGTGTACTACTCGTTTGGATCTTTTTACACGTTTATTACAAGATAAATCTCCTATTGTTCGAAGTTCATGTGTAACCTTATTGGCTTCATTAGTGGGTCAAGGTGTAAATGAATGCAATTCTGAACATCATGTTAAACGTATACAAATGGAAAAGTCACTTCTTATTAAACTTCGTAGTTTTATTTTTGATGCTAGTATGAGTGTTCGAGAGGAATTAATATATTTTGCATGCCAAGTATTATTTTACTATGGAAATTTAGTTCCTTTTTTGCAATCAAATACTTCTGGTAATCGTTACATGGATTATCTTCAAGATGTTGGCAAAAATTCTTCAGAGTGGGTATTAGATGAACCAGATGTGCAGATTAAATCTCAATTAAGTTCTACACGTCCGACTGTTAATAGTCGATTTGATCATTCTGTGGTATTTATAACAGGATTTTTGGAAAGAGATGACCCTCCACTATCTACATCAGGGATGGATACAAACACTATCACTTCTAAAGTACTAGTAGTGCTTCAAGGAATGGTACATGATGCCGCATTAATGTTGTATATACTTCAGCAAACATGTGATACAAGTAAAGTTACAGCAGCTATAAATTCCTTGATAAATAACGCTCCACCGCAGTCTCATCGTTTTGCAAATGAAGCCCTTCGAACTATGTCCCGTGTGGTATCTACGGATTCATCATATTTTATATCTGAAGCGGATCGTGCACGATCAACAAGGAATGATGATAGTATGCGTCAGTTAGTATTGGATATGCAAGATCGAAAGTTAGAACCACCACCATGTATGATGAATAATAGCAAAACGAAAATGACAAAAGTTTCTAATGGTATTACAATTACAGAAGATTTGGGATACAGTGGTGCTGCTCTCACTCATCATCAGATATTACCAAGTTTAATTCCTGGTGATCAAGTTATTTGTTCTGCATTTCGGGCATTAGAACCAGCAATGGTTTTAGCTACAAAAAATCAACGTATACATCACGTTTCTTATGAAAATTACAGATCTCAAGCACAAATTCATAGTTTTTCAGTTCGTCTTGCTGCTCCTTTACATGATGTTTTAGTGATTAATGATTTATCAGAACAAGCAGGATTATTACTTGTACATAAACGAGGTGGATTTAGTCTTTTAAGAGGTTGTTGGGAGGATATACAAGGAGTACCAACAGAAGTTGCTACATTCTCTGCATGTCCACCAAAAAAGATAGATATAAAATCTGTCTATCGATCATATAATGCGAATTTATTTTACGGGGGTTCTATAGGTAATAATGGTGGTACTGAAATTCATGTATTATCATTATATGAAGAACAAGTAATTCAACGACTAGAGGTATCTGGTGATCCAATTCTTACTTCTTTAACTGCACATACAACAGGTCGAGCTGTATTTGCCGGATTCTCTGATGGTTTAGTTCGTTATTATGATGATCGTCATAAACAAGGATATCTTGGCGCAGTAGGACTACTTCATCGTAGAACTGGTTTACCATCTTCTTTTTCATCAACATCTACCTCACTTCCTTCTAATCATGTTGGTTTAGATGCTATTGTTGGAGCTGGTCCTGTTGTTACTGGAACAGCTGCTTTAATGATTGCTACTGCGAGTCAAAACGCTGTTCGAATTTATGATAGTCGAAAAATATCAGAACCAACACTTGAAATAGATGTGACTACACTTTACAGTAATTATGGAGTATGGTCTCCTGTAGCAAAGCCTCTTTTAATTTCTGCATTTGCTGCAGGTGTTCACACTGGATTGCTTGGAGTACTTCTCTCGGATGGGAGTTATCTCGGTCTAAATATACGCGGACGTGCACTTTTTGAAAAACCAATAAAAGTATCCAATACACAAGGATCCTTGTTGCCAGGAAGCTTTGGAGTACATCCACTGCGGCCACTCATGTCTGTAGGAGGAGAAATTCTCTTTATGCAGTAATAACGTGAATTGCTCTTAGCAATATACAGAAATAATAAAAAAAAAAAAGTATGGGGAAACTGTTGTTCTTGTTGCTACTTTTTATTGAACTACCCGGAGGGGGCTAGTCGTTTCTTTTTTTTTTTTTGTTGTTGTTCTCTTAATGATCTCTTCTTGTGAAAATAAAAATAAAAAAGAAAGGGGTTTCTATCTTTCATGTGAAGAGCAAAAAAAAAGTTATCTACACGAAAAAGAAAGAAAAAGAAAAAAAAAACAAAAGCCAACAATAAAATCGATTCACTTAACCATTCCCCCTCTTCCCCACTCTCCATCCTCCTCCTATTAATTTGTATTTTTTCTATAATTATTCTTTTTTTTTTTTTACTTCTTTTTTGTTTAATAAAGGTCTTTTTTTTTCTTTATAGAGTCCATTTTCTTCTTTATTTTTCTGGTTTTAGTTTAGAGAATGGACTATGTCATTCTCAAGCCGGCGGAGCTAATCCTATGGAGGGAAAAGGCTGCGCCTACTATACGCAAAGTGACGGATTTGTTGCTACGTGGAGGTGCAATTGGGTATTTGAATATGGAGCAACTTTTACAAAAGGGCTCTGAGGAGGATATGAGTATTAGCAAAGATAAGCGTCGTGTTAATCCTGTAGGGTTTAAATCTATTATGCAACAGTCTGGGATACTGCTTACACCGGATGAGCACAGGAATCTTCGTACTGCGTATTCAGATGAAGGTGGATTTCTTGTTGACGAGTTCCTTGATCTTGTCTGTCCACTGAGAAATCTTAATGAGAGTCAAATCAACTTGCTGCGGAGTATGTGCCCTGCGGTTGTGGGTATTGGTATTGGAAACACTTCTATGATTGAATTAAATGAGTTATTGCATGCATTCGAAGACGCGTTGATTGTTGAGGATGTCACGAAGGCAAAGACTGAAACAAAAGAAGAGACTGAAAGTGCCATAGCAACAGCATCACTCTTTGAGTCTGCATTACTGGAGATGCGAATGGTGTTTACATCTTCACGTTACCCGAAGGGTCTTGTACCAGCGCGAGATGTGGGGAATTTCTGTGCTGCCATTGTGTTAAACGGCGGTAATAATGGAATGACAGTTCTGCAGCAACTCGCGAAGGTGCGACTGCAGTTGGCGTCAACTTCTAATGACGCTGCGAACAGAACTCAAACAACAGATACATATGATGTGGATCCTTTGCAGTCATCGCAACAAAATAAGCGTCAAGATCGGGGCTATGATTACTACACGGAACGTGATAATCGTGATGAGTGGATTCGTGGCCGTGAAGAGGCGGCGGCGGGCCCGATGTATTTGCGTCACCTCCCGGGCTACAGCGGCCACTTGCCAACATTCAAAAGTAAGTACGGGCGCTCCTTCCACCCTATTGAGGAGTCCATGCCGCAACTCACACAGGAAAAGAAGACTCAACCAGGACCACTACCAGCCGATCACTACGGCCCTGGTGTGGAATTGAAGGGTAATCCAATGAATCGACACAACTTCAAGTTCTCTTAATGTGATAAAGGCACATGGGACTGTATTCTGAAGAAGGTTGAGAATGATTGCGAAAAGAAAGAAAAGTATAAAAAAGATGTACAATTTTGTTTCTTGTTGACATGTAAGAGCAGAAGATGGAAACTGATAAATTCCGTTTTTCGGATTTCAAATACTGAAGAAGTTGGAAGAAATGAGTTATTGTATGAGTAAAAACAACGCCAAATGTAATAATATATGTGAATTAAGAACCTGTTTGACTCTTTTACTTTTTCTCTTCTCTTCTCTTCTCTTGCCATAGGTGACTTCCCCCTCTCCCTTTAGATAATAGAATTCATATATCAATGAGTAGTGTGTCGCGATTCTTAACGTCATGTACTCGATCCCGTTCACCAGCACTATGTACGTCCTGCCGGAGTATGGCTTCTAATGCCTGGTTCGCTGGCGGCGACACCTCAACTTCCTTTACAGGCATATTGAAGGGATTTACGACCTGTGTCTGTGGGATTGCATGCATTAACCTATGCTTCCGCGGGAATATTTGGGGACAGGTGGAGAGTGAGAAGGATGTTTACATACCAATAGCGGCGTTTCGATCACGAGTTCCAGAACCAACAACAGATGGTTTTGTAGATGGTTCAGAGCAGGATAACGATAGGCGGCCGCCACACCTAAAGAAGTAGCGTGTATTTTCTTTTTTTCGTTCCTCTCTCTCTCTCTATATATATATATATATTTTCTGATGTGCCCCCCTCTCTTACCTTACATTCAGGTAAAATGCAAGGTGGCCGGTGGTCCTACTGCAAAGTGTATCAAAACTCTCTTGTTTTGCTTTGGTTTGCTATTGTAAATCTGTTTTTTTTTTTTTTTGTTACTGTTATTTTTCTTGTTTACCATTTCCTTTCTCTTAATTTGCCAGTGTAGTTGATATTTTTCCTTTTTTGTGTGCTTCCTTTCTTTTTCTGTTCTTCATTTTTCATTTCCAAGTTCTAGCATTCTACTCAACGAGCGACTCATGTCTGCAAAGGCTGCTCCCAAGACACTCCACCAGGTCCGCAATGTGGCGTACATCTTCGCCGCCTGGGCCGGTCTCCAGAAGGGATTCGCCGAGAAGTCCGCCAACGACAAGTTGTGGGTGGAGCATCAACGCAACGTGCGGCGGCTCAACGCGGAGCGGCTGCAGGCGGCGAGTGAAGCGGGACACGGCGCCCCGTCGGGCCTCGCGGTGCCGGCGGAGCTGCAGGAACTCGTGCAGTCGTTTCAGAAGTAGAGAAGTAGGCGGGTGAGAGAAGTGTCTCTTGTGATCTGTAGGGTAGTCGCAGTCTAATATATATATATATATATGTCTGTGTGTGTGAGAGAGGGAGAAAGAAAAAAGGAGTAGTAGGAGGTGTACTCCTGCAGGTAACGTTAGAGAGTAGTAGGCTTTTGATTTTCTTTTTTTTTTTGCCATTTTTTTTTCTTTTTCTTTCTGTTTAGGTAGGAGTTGTGGATCCCGGAGTAGGCGGGAGTGTAATGATGATGATGATGATGTTAAGGATGAATAAGGGAGAAGAAAGAAGCACAGAAGAACTGAGATGATATGCTGCTTTATTACATCATCTTTATTATTGATAATTCCCACTGTTGTGATGGAATTGTGACGTATTTAATTGTTTTTGTATTCTTTTCTTCTTTCTTTCTTTCTTTCTTTCTTTCTTTCTGTTTTTGTGTTAATTCTTCTTTGTGCATCCATGGAAAGGTTTTTATTTTCCTTTTTGGGGAGTCTGGGATTGTGGTATAGATTGGATATAATCAACTGGGTTCATACGTGAAAGTAGATAAGTATAGGAGTAAGTTCGATCAAAAAAAGACAGTGTTCAAGTGACGAAAAACTCTTATTTAAATAATAGTTGTTTTTTCCAATTCAAATCTACATTAACAAATACACCTTATTTTCGTTAAGGAGGGAAAAAAAAAAACAAGAAAAAAAAAAGGAATTTCTCACCGGTTCTCACCGCTGTGTTTCTCTGCCTCATCATCGCATTACCCACAACGTTCAAACACACAAAAAAATAATAATAATAATAAAACACAGTGGTACGGAGAGAGAAAGAGAGAGTGTAAGGGAAATTAGTAAAGATGACCGCCCTTTCACTTTCACTTGTAATTCCTGACCCGTACAGTTCTGCTGAGGACCAATCAGACGAGGAAGAAATTGCACTTAACGCCCAACACTGCCGGGCATTTCTCTTGGCGATGGAATTTCTTCTGCAGGAGCAATGGACACACAACTCCAACCTGATGGTTTCTACTCTTCAAACAGAACAACGACAACAGAAGCGGAAACCGATAAATTCAGATGTAACGCAATTGTACTTTCCTTGCCATTGTATGTTAGATAAATATGAATACAATGAAGATGGACGTCGTCGTGTGTTTGTTGGTGGTGGAGCCTCAGGTCCAGTGCGGGATTTCATCTACCGCCTTATATGCCATACTCGCTGCAGTGTGGAATGCTATCCACTCACACTCGCTCTTATTGACAAATTTTTCATTGCCTTGAGAAAACAGGAATTACAAACAAGTGAATTCATGAGAACTATGGGTCAGATGCCTTATCTGTTTGCCGTATTACTAATGCTCGCTGTAAAGTTCCGTGATGATAACTTTAGAAGTAATCGCTATTTTAGTCAAATGGCAGAACTTTCTCTAAGTGAGTGGAATGCGTTGGAACGGTTTGTGTTGAAGGTGTTAGGATATGATGTGCGTGTTCCTGTGAATGAGTACATTGCGTATGAAAAACTCGTTCTCTCTGAAATTGCTCAACAGGAGCCACAACTGCAGATGATACCGAACGTCCTCTGTCACCACCATTCCCTTCCTTACAAAAATAACAACAAAAATAATAATAATAATAATAATAATAATAATAATAATAATAATAATAAT